>NC_041381.1:106401938-106402507 GCF_002162155.2 Triticum dicoccoides | reverse complement strand
GAGGGTCGGGGCAGCGGGGGTGGGGGGCGGCGGGGGTGGAGTCCGGCGAGGGTCAGGGCGGCGGCGTCGTGGGTCGGGGCAGCGCGCGGGTGGATCTGGTGGCGAGGGAGAGGGTCGAAGGGGATCTGGCGAGGGAGAGGGAGGAATTAGCTAGGGGGGAAAGCTTACTAATGGCGCACCACCCGTCGGTGCCCCATTAGAAATCTTTTTTTTATAATAGCAATGGCGCACCCCCCATCGGTGCGCCATTAGAAATCTTTTTTTAGATAGAAATGGCGCACCCCCCGTCGGTGCGCCATTAGTATGTTTTTTTTATTTTTTAAAAATGAATATGAATATGAAACAGTAATATTTTTTATAAAAACAGTAATAATTGTTGTTTAACAACAATTGTAGTCTACACTTTATTATTGTTATTTTTTAGAAAATGAATATGAATATGAAACAGTAATAATTTTTTATAAAAATAGTAATAAATTTTAAAAAATATCATCAAATTTGTTACTTGAAAATATCATCGGCGGCGGCGGTGGAGCGGGGGAGGGTGCGGGGGTGCCCGTTGGTGGCAG
>NC_041381.1:106351873-106401871 GCF_002162155.2 Triticum dicoccoides | reverse complement strand
GCCGGGTGCTCGGTGGCGGCGATGGAGCGGGGGAGGGTGCGGGGGGTCGGCGGCGGCGGTGGAGCTAGCGGGGGAGGGTGCGGGTGGGATCGAGATCGAGATGGAGGGGGATAGCGATCGAGATGGAGGGGGATCGAGATCGAGATGCAGGGGGAATCGAGATCGAGATGGAGGGGGATCGAGATCGAGTGTCCTCATGAATTCAAAAAGTGCCCATGAAATTTAAAAATATTCATGATATCAAAAAGTGCCCATGAAATACAATCGAGAAATGAAGACTACGATTTAAATACAATCGATCTTAGCTAGCTATCTGTTCACAATCTTCTTGCCCTTCTTTTTCGCAAATGGAGTTCTTCTGTGGAACGGACGTCCTTTAGGTTGGGTGGTCCTGCTTCTTCTTGTGGTGTGTGCTGCTACTTCATCGTCGTCGTCATGTTTGATCTTCGGGTCGCCGTACTTGTCGAAGTCTTGCTCATTGGCTACTCCATCCATTCCGATGATCTTCCTTTTGCCTCTCCTCACGACAAAACGACTGGGCTTTGACGGGTCGGTAATAAAGAAGCATTGGTCCACTTGGGAAGCCAGTACCCATGGCTCATTTTTCGCGGTGACATTTGTGCCCGTGGTCTTGGATTTGGCTTCGGGTATAACCATGGTGGTGAAATACCGGTCTTCTTTTAGGACGCTCTTGGCCCATCTAACACGGAACATGGAGACCTTCTCTCCAGCGTAGCTCAGCTCCCAGATTTCCTTGATCCTTCCGTAGTATCTGTCCTTGTAATTACCGGTGTAGGATTCCATTGTTACCCCGGAGTTCTGATAACCATCACTCTTCATGTCCTTGTTCTCGGTGTAGAATGTGTAGCCGTTGATATCGTATGCCTCATAGGTCATCAGTTGTGCTCGGCGCCCTGTGACAAGGCGAATATGAGTTGTTCTTCCGCAGAAGAATCCTCATGTAAAGGGTACGACAGAAGCTTCTGCTTGAACCAACGCGTGAAACATGAGTTGTGCTCTTTGATTATATCTCCGTCCGTCCTCTTCTGGCCTCGGTCATTATACGTCTTCTCAATAAAGGTTTTGTGCTCTACCACCCAAGGATCGACCACGTCTATGTGTTGTAGCGCGACTAGGTTTTCTCTTTCAAAGTCGGCGAGTCGACCCTCGAAGTCGACATGCATTTCGCGGTGACCCTCACGGTGACCCCATCCAGCGAGCCTGACGAGGTGCCTGTTGACGGGCAGACCAACGGGGTTCTCGATGCCTAGATAATTCGTGTAGTAGGAGATGCACTCTTCGGTCACAAAGCCCCTGGCTATACTTCCCTCTAGACGTGACATGTTGCGAACGTATCCTTTGATGACACCATTCATCCTTTCGAATGGCATCATGCTGTGCAGGAACGTCGGCCCGAGTTGGATGATATCCTCCATGATATGGACCAGCAGATGCACCATAACGTCAAAGAATGCGGGCGGGAAGTACATCTCAAGCTCGCATAGTATCACCATGATCTCTTCCTGTAGCCTTCTGAGTTGCCTCACGCTAATCGACTTCCAAGAGATGACGTCGAAAAAGTTGCATAGGCCAAATAGCATTTCATGGACGTGCGCGTCCATGATCCCACGGATTGCAACTGGAAGTATCTGCGTCATCAGCATGTGACAGTCGTGAGACTTCATCCCGCTGAACTTCTGCTTCGCTGGGTCTAGGTATCTGCTTATCTTCCCCGCGTAACTGTAAGGAAGTTTTACTCCTACGAGGCAGGTGAAAAACTGCTCGATCTCCTCCTGACTTAGAGTGAAGCACGCGGGAGGGTAGTCATTTCTGGTCTTCTTGGCCTTTTTGCCTTCGCGACGACTTTCTGTGTCCTGCTTCGCCTCATCATCATCATCATCATTAGCGTGAAGCTCCTGCCTAATGCACATTGGTTTCAAGTCTGCCCTTGCTTTCGGCCCATCTTTGGTCCTCTCTGGCATGTTGAGCAGGGTACCAAGCAGACTCTCGCACACATTCTTCGTGATATGCATGGCATCAAGGCTGTGAGGCAAACGGTGGATCTTCCAGTACGGCAAGTCCCAGAAAACAGACCTCGTTTTCCATACCTTCAGCAGTGGCTCTGGCGCCTTTCGCTTCTTTCCTGGCTCTGGCGCCTTTTGCTTCTTTCCCGGAAGTGGGCAATCTTTCCAAATTTTCAACAGCTCGTCTATTTCCTCGCCGCTCCTCGTACGCGGGCGTCTTCGGGGTTCGGTTTCACCATCGAACAGATCCTTGTGTTTCCTCCACGGTTCATCATCGCGAAGCCACCTTCGATGTCCCATGAACACGGTTTTTGAAGACCCGGGATCTCTATCTAGCTAGTGATACATTGTGTCATCCATGCACCTTACCCATCCAAAAAATCCGTGGACTACCTGCCCCGCGAGATATCCGTAACCAAGATAGTCGTGCACCGTCGTGAGCAGTGCAGATCTCATAGGGAAATATTCTTTCTCTGCGGCGTCCCACGTATTGGCTGGCGTTTTCCACAGCGTGTCTAGCTCCTCTTTCAGCAGCCCCAAATACAGATTGATGTCGTTCCCTGGTTGTTTCGGCCCTTCAATTAGCATACTCATGTGAATGTACTTCCTCTTCATGCACAACCAGGGGGGAGGTTGTACATCCACACAAACACAGGCCAGGTGTTATGTGTGCTTCTATGGCTGCCAAATGGATTGACTCCATCGGTGCTCGCGCCCAGCGCGATGTTCCTTGGATCCTTCCCAAATTCTGGGTATTCGAAGTTCAACGCTTGCCACTGGCTCGCATCCTTAGGGTGACTCAGCATCTTGTCTTTTTTATTTATCTCCGGATCATTTTCGTCATCTTCCCGCTTCTTCTCCTCCCTATCTGCATGCCAACGCAGGAGCTTTGCTACCTTAGGGTCCGCGAAATACCGCTCCAGACGAGGAGTGATCGGAAAGTACCACACCGATTTTCGAGGAGCTTTCTTCCTCTTCTTGTATCGAGTG
The DNA here is from genome assembly GCF_002162155.2 of Triticum dicoccoides. Lineage (NCBI taxonomy): Eukaryota > Viridiplantae > Streptophyta > Magnoliopsida > Poales > Poaceae > Triticum > Triticum dicoccoides. Next base: position 106,398,857 of record NC_041381.1, on the reverse strand, counting down.
ATGCCGCACACCGGACATATGGTAGACTCCGCATGCTCGTCCCGATAAATGATGCAATTGTTCATGCACACATGGTATTTCACATGCGGTAAATCCAGAGGACACACGATTTTCTTCGCCTCCTCGAAACTGGTCGGGCACTTGTTCCCCTTGGGAAGACGTTCGTGCCAGAATGACATGTTCTCGTCAAAGCATGCGTCGGTCATTTTGTGTTTTACCTTCATCTCCAGAGCCATGAGCGTTACTTTCAGGCGGGTATCCTCGGGCCTGCATCCTTCATACAATGGAGTAACCGCGTCTACCTCCAGTTGATCTAGCTTGGCTTTCTCTCGGGCGGCAGCTCTTGCGTTATTCGTCTACTTGAGAAGCAGCTCTTGAATATGAGGGTCCTGCACCCAACCTCCATCATCGTCTGCTCCGGCATCTTCATCTTCATGATCATGCCCTTCGTCTTGATCTTCCTATTCATCATGTACGGCATCTTCTACATGATGACTGTGTACAGCATCACCATCGTGATCATGTCCTGGAGATTCTTCGTCTTCTCGCCCGCCTCGCCGCGGTGGTTGTCTTGTTGCCCTTCCTCATTTCTTGCCCGGCCCCCATGGACGACTTCATAGTCATCTTCATCACCTTGCCACCGATAGCCATCCATGAAACCACGCAAGAGCAGGTGGTCCCGCACCTGCCCGGAATCTGGGTCCGCAATAAGGCTCTTCAGCTTGCATCTTCAACACGGACATCTTATGTCCGTCTCGTTCTTTTGAAGCATCTCAGCCTTCACGGAGCTCAAAAACCTATTCACGATGCCTTCGGTCATCGTGCAGACCATGGTCGCCTGCGGGGTAGAGCAAAATGATAAATTAGAACCAAGAAAAAATTTGGCATGACCTTCCCTAAAAATAGGACCAAAAAGAATGCATAGTGCCAAAATTCTCGCCGAAACGGAAATGAATCAACATTCCGGCAAAATATTGGCAACTATCGCATTTCAAATACCGGTACCTGCAAACACAAACATATATGCAACACCACAAACATATGCAACACCACAAACATACATAGATCTAGCTAGGCCACAAAAAGTGCATGTGCATGTTGTTGGAGCGAGCTAGGGAGAAAAAAAAGTAGATCTACAACATGAAGATAGCTTTCCCCTTACTTACCTATCAAAAAAAGGTAGTTTCACCACTTAATTTTGATGAATCTATGGTGCAAATGAGGTGAGGAGGAGGAGGCAGCCGACAAGCTTGGAGAAGGAGGTGGACGGAATGAAGTGGGGAAAGTGAGTGGGTAGGTGTGGCTGTCCAGAATATCTTGTTGGGGTCCCAGGTTACTAATGGTGCACCACCTGCAAATGCGCCATTAGTAACCCTGGTTACTAATGGTGCACCTGCAGGTGGTGCGCCATTAGTAGTTTTGCAAAAAAAAGTAAAATATATATATATACTAAGGGCGCACCATGTCATAGTGTGCCATTACTAGTTTAAACTAGTAATGGCGCACTGTGACACGGTGCGCCATTAGTAGTTTTGCAAAAAAAAGAATAAAAAAAGAATACAGTACTGGCGCACTCTGTGGCTGGTGCGCCATTACTAGTTAGAACTAGTAATGGCGCACTTCGCTCGGATGCGCCATTAGTATGTATGGAAAAATGAAAAAAAAAATATTACTAGTGGCGCACCTTGTATCTAGTGCGCCATTAGTGTCTTCCACACTAATGGCGCATCACCAAATGGTGCGCCATTAGTATATAGTAGTGGCGCACTACTTCTCTGGTGCGCCATTAGTGTCCATCCCATCTATAGCCCTTTTCCTAGTAGTGGGCGGAGCTCCTAGGCTGCCGGTTAGCTGGTGTCTAATGTAAGCGTGCGAGCTGCAAGTTCACCGCGGAAGCAGCGCTTAGATGGCTATCTTAGAGTTGTGTGGGTTGAAGGTACTGCAGCCACCTGATTTGGATGACGGGGAGTCTTTGTGGATTGGCCCGGGGGCGGCGCAACCACGGCAGTGCGGTGGGACGGGGAGCGGGGTTTTCGCCGGGGCCACGGACGGCGGAGGCAGGTTGCTCTATCGTTGGTCGCTGGCTCTTCAGGGAAGATTCCAAACAGTGTCAGCCGGGAGGCACAAGACGGCCATCAAGCCATCCGGCGTAGATCGGACAGTACCAAAATAAAATAAAATCATGTGACCCCAATTTAGTCTTCAATCAACAGACGTATGACCACTCTCGTACCTTGCTGTTGATCTCTTAGTGTATTTCTTCAAATCAAAGAGATATGTCATTCTTAACATTATGCGTTATCTGCATCTTCAGCCACACCGTCTTCCGACTCACCGCCACTGCTCCAACAAGGGAAGCATACACCAGAAGGGAGCTATAGTCCCCACTCAATAGTTCCCTGCATCGAATGCGCATGCCCGACATGGACAGCCACAACAACTGCAGGGCCATCGACAAGTCAGCACATGATGCTCACTCCTATGGATGGCGGCCAGATAGGTTGTACCCTCATCTTACTTGTGTGCAACATTTATGGCTTTGTTATTCATCTAAGCATGGAAAATAGATTATCTCATTTCACTGTATATTCATGATGATCTCTTACGGGTCTTGTTCAGGAGTTAACGATGTTCCATAGTTCATCTAAGATACTTGTTCTTTAGGTAACGTTGTTCCATAGTTATCATCCATCAGCCAATGCTATCCCACGGGCTGGTGATTATAGTATTATACCACTTCTAGTATTACCTATGTTGTTCTTTAATACTTTTGTGTGCCATCTAGTTAATCTCGAGTACAAACGATACATATTCTGTAGCTTTCATCTGTGTTCTCCCTTCAGTTTTTGAGACCTGTTGCTGCTAGTTAACCCTAGTCCTACTATTCATGTCGTCTCCTACAGGCACTCATTACATAAATATAACTACTAGTTGTCTTCCATGCATGTCAGATATAATTGCACACACTGATATATCCACAAGAACCTCACGGAGCAATGTAAAGGCCAATAAACTTGATGTCAATGATACCCAATATGATGGAACATGTAAAGGCAGTTCTTTAGAAGACTTGCAGAAAGATGATTAATCCTCTTCACCCCACAAGGTCCTTGCTCTAACTTGGCCTGTGATATGGGTAAAACATGCATATAATGTCCTGGAGTGTATCTACTCTGTTGCAATGCCATGTGCTTAGCATGTTGAACATGCATGTAAATATGTCATGCCTTCCTGTTTTTCATGTAAACAGCACTTCAAATTCAAGTACTGTAATTCTACTCTATCGCAATGCCATCTGCTTAATTTGGACATCATGCTTCTGAATATCTTATGCATTGTTATTCATCAGTATGTACTTCATCTGTCCACCATACCATGTTTTTTTACATTGAAGTGTTGTTCTAGTGCTCTGTTGCAATGCCATCTTAGTTTCCCAATACACGTTGCCTTAGTTTTTTCTGTACGTATTCCGCTAGCATAGAGTTTTACATTCATCTAGTGTTTTTTTACTGTGTTTTCCTGTCGTATCCCTAGCTCTTACACCATACTCCCTCCGTCCGGATTACATGTTGCCGAAATGGATAAAAAAGGATGTATCCAGAACTAAAATACGCCTAGACGCATCCATTTTTTGCCGGATGGAGGGAATACATGTCAATATGTCATGCCTTTCTATTCTTCGGTACCTATTCCATCTCTCTGTTGTAGCATGTTTTATAATTAAAGCATCATTCTTATATACAAGGCATGCAAAGGGAAGACGAGTATGTTAGAATCTAAAGGGTTACAAACAAGGCCTTTGCAAAAGATCGGAACGCCAAGAGATAATAAACCAACTCCAGTTTTTATAGATACTGCTCCAGCATAGAGAAACCCAACTCCTACTAATAATAAGCAGATTCCAGTGGACAAAGAACTAGTCCGCTCCAGTACAGCAAAAATATGTCAACTCCATTCTAAGAAGCGTGTGCATATCCTTGCATCATGAAATTTTATAGCATGTTGATCATATTTTCTACATGTTTCTTACCCATCTCTCTTTTAGAAAATAAGCTTAACAGATAGAAGAATTTTTGCACTGGTATCGTATGTGAGGAAAGATTCTTGCAGGAATTCTCTGTGCTCCAATGCAGATGTAAGTACCTGTTGTATATCACTATATTTTTACATCAGCATGTATTTTGTTAATCGGCGTGAATCCAACCTTTATCTGATCTAAATTTAGTTGTAGCAAAATGTATGATTAAAGGCCACAATGTTGATTTTTGTAAGGAAAACTGCCTGGTAGTTTTGCATCCTGGTAGTTTTTTACTGTGTTGTCCTGTCGTATCCCTAGCTCTTACATCATACTCCCTCCGTCTGGATTACATGTCGCAGAAATGGATAAAACTAGATGTATCTAGAACTGAAATACGCCTAGACCCATCCATTTATTTCTAGATGGAGGGAATACATGTCAATATGTCATGCCTTTCTATTCTTCAGTACCTATTCCATCTCTGATGTAGCATGTTTTATAATTGAAGCACCATTCTTCTATATAAGGCATGCAAGAGGAAGACGGCTATGTTAGAATCTGAAGGGTTACAAACCAGGTCTTTGCAAAAGATCCAAACGCCAGTAGATAATAAACCAACTCCATTTTTCATAGATACTACTCCAGCACAGAGAAACCCAACTCCCACTGATAATAAGCAGATTCCAGTGGCAAAAGAACTAGTCCGCTCCAGTCCAGCAAAAGAATGTCAACTCCATTCTAAGAAGCGTGTGCGTATCCTCGCATCATGAAATTTTATAGCATTCTGATCATATTTTCTATATGTTTCTTACCCATCTCTCTTTTAGAAAATAAGGTTAAACGATAGAAGACTTCCTCCATTGGGATCGTATTCGAGGAAAATATCTTGCGGGAATTCTCTGTGCTCCAATGCTGATGTAAGTACCTGTTGTATATCACTATATTTTTACATCAGCATGTACTCCCTCTGTTCCTAAATATTTATCTTTTTAGAGATTCAAATGGACTATCACATACGGATGTATATAGACATATTTTAGAGTGTTGATTCACTCATTTTGCTCCGTATGGTCACTTGTTGAAATCTCTAGAAAGACAAATATTTAGGAACGAATGGAGTATTTTGTTAACTAGTTATCTGATCTAAAATTAGTTGTAGCAAAATGTTAAAGGCGACAATGTTGATTTTTGTAAGCAAAACTACTTGGTAGTTTTGCATACTGAGCTGCACGAGTGTACTATGTCATATCATGCACATTACTTAATTGTAGTGCTGCTCTGGTTGCCCATTCATTCATTGTGTCAATGTTGCTTTCGTATTACCTTACCTGGCTGATGATAGCTGTGCCATATTGTGTTAATTTGGTGCAGGCTAGTTGCCCAAACGTCCATTGTGTCAATGTTGCTTTCCTATTATCTGACTTGGCCAATGAAAGCAATGCTAGTGTGTTAATTTGGTGCAGGCTCCTGAAGATAAGAAGACAAACTCTCAAAACAGCAAGGCAACCCCATTGTTTCTTTCCAATAAATCTAGGCCAGGTAATTTGGCAATAACTCATGATTAATCTGTTTGGTTCCCCTCCTAATTTATGTTATGATGCAGTGGTCGAGACACTCTCCACTATCAATAATACAAGCCTGCCAAAATCGCCATCTGAATCTGTTCAGTATCCTCTGTCTCAAATGCAACGAAATAAATGTATGTTTGTGAACTAATTAATGTCTGAAGCAATGATGGAAATGGTGGAGGAATCAGAGGTGCAGAGTCGTGCGACACAACAACTGATCAATGTTTTTAGAGACAGTGTAGCAAAGCAGCAAGAACTTGCCCACATGCTTATGGGCGTCATCCGTGCTGAGGTTGTAGATTGTAATGTTGTAGATCATTAGGATCTGCTCATTTATTTGCACTAGCATCAATCTTTGATTGCCCAGTGGATGTAATTTCATGTAATATGCTGGATGTGCAATGTTTTTCCTGTATGTCGTACCTTTGCTTGATCGGTTTTGGTCCTGTGCATAATTGCTCGTCGTAATGGGCTCAAATTAACTAATTTGGCCTAAGGACATGTACGAACTTTAGTGGGCCCATTAAGTTAATGGGTCGTTACTAGGCCGAAAGTTAATGGTCGGCCCTCTTACCTCTCGGGTCCTTAACAGGCTGACATCAAAGCGGGCAACAGGTAGGCCCAATTGATTTCACGGGCCATTAACAGGTCGTTACTAAGTTTGGGCTACATATGGCCCAACTATACTGTAGGCCTTTAGCAGGCCGAAAGAGACAACGGGCTTGTACTGGACCATGAAGAGCATGGGCCGCTAAGAGGCCGAAAGTCAGGTCGTATTGTAAATGGCCCAACTGTGTTGTGGGCCTTCAGTGGGCTGAAAGAGAAACCAGGCTGGTATTGGACCATGAAGGGCATGGGCTGTTAAAAGGCCAAAACTAAGGTCCGACTACAAATGGCCCAACTCATTTATGGTCCGTTAACAGGCCGAAAGGAACACAGGGCCGGGAATTGACCCAACACTTAAATGGGTCGCTAAAAGGCCAAAACTCAGGTCCGACTACAAATGGCCCAACTGATTTATGGGCCATCAACAGGCTGAAAGAGACACCGGGCCGGAAATTGGCCAACACTTAAATGGGCCGCTAAAACGCCGAAACTCAGGTCCGACTACAAATGGCCCATCTGATTTATGGGCCGTCAACAGGCTGAAAGACACACCGGGTCGGAAATTAGCCCAACATTTAAATGGGTCGCTAAAAGGCCGAAAGATGTACATCCTGAAAATTGGCCCATCCATTGAATGGGTCATTAACAGGCCAAAATCTCATTGGGCCGATATTGAGCCCAAATATATAGCGGGCTGTTAACGGGCTCGAACTGACGATGGGCTGCAACGGTGTCAAATCTTTAACGGGCCGTTGACGGGCCGAATTGGCACATCTCATATGGGCCGTGGGCTTAAATGGACCTGACACAGGTAGGCCTTATATGGGCCGGCCTGCTAATTTCTACCGGGCCGGCCTTTTTCACCAGAATGGGCCACTGTTGGGCCGTGCCATGTGTCGACCTATCATAGGCGCCTCCTGTCCAATGAGTAGATGACATCTGTCCCAACAGTGAGGCAACACGTGTTTCCTCTGGCCAATGATGATTTTACACGTGGAAAATCCCCATTGGTCTGGGCTGTTAACGGGTTATCGGATCCAAAACCGGACCCGATAGATTAACGGCATTCTGTTGCGGTGGATGCCACGTGTCGGTTACCCTTGACGAAAGCACTTCTGTGACGCGCGATTTATCGTCATGGAAGTGTACACTTCCATGATGATAATTTTGGTAATGTCATGGAACACTTCTACGACGGCACAGGTATAACTATCTTGATTCTGTCATAAAATCATCACGGAAGTGTATTTTTTTGTAGTGACTTTCCGATTGATATATCCAAGAGTTCGTACTAAAATAACACCAATGCAAATTCAGTTTCATAATACTCAATCCAACACAAAGAACCTCAAGGAGTGCCCCAAGATTTCTACAGGAGAAACAAAGACAAGAACGTGCATCAACCCCTATGCATAGATTACCCCAATGTCACCTCGGGAATCCGCGAGTTGAGTGCCAAAACATATATCAAGTGAATCAATACGATACCCCATTGTCACCACGGGTATTCATAACAAGACATACACCAAGTGTTGTCAAATCCATAAAAGTATTCAATCCGATAAAGCGAAATCTCAAAGGGAAAACTCAATTCATCACAAGATAGAGAGGGGAAAACACCATATGATCTGACTATATTAACAAAGCTCGTGATACATTAAGATCATGACATCTTAAGAACACGAGAAAGAGATTAAACACATAGCTACTGGTACAAACCCTCAGCCCCGAGGGTGGATTACTCTCTTCTCATCATGGTGGCCGCCGAGATGATGAAGATCGCCACCAGTGATGATTTCCCCCTCCAGCAGAGTGCCGGAGAAGGGCTCTAGATTGGATCTCGTGGTTCTAGAACTGGCGGCGGCTGGAACAAAATTTCATTGACTCCCCTATGGTTTTTGGAATATTTGGGCATTTATAGAGCGAAGGGGCGGTGCGGGAGGCCACCAAGGTAGGCACAACCCACCTGGGCGTGCCTAGGCCCCTAGGTGCCCCCTGGTGGGTTGTGCCCCCCTCGGGGCACCCCCCCCCCCCAGGTGCTTCTCTGGCCCACTAGATGTCTTCTAGTCTAGAAAAAATCCATAAAAAGTTTCGCGGCGTTTGGACTCTGTTTGGTATTGATTTCCTGCGATGTAAAAAAACAAGCAGAAAACATCAACTGGCACTGGGCACTATGTCAATTGGTTAGTACCAAAAAATGATTATAAAATGATTGTAGAACATCCAAGAATGATAATATAACAACATGGAACAATCAAAAAATATAGATACGTTGGAGACGTATCAGCTGCGGTAGCGGCGATTGGAGATGGAGAGGCACGTTGGAGATGACAAGCCAAGGGGTCCGTCCTTGGCCCTTATATAACATTGGGAGAGTCGGTCCATGCCCCTTCACCTTCAAGCAGCGATGACCCCGCATAGAAGCCGCCAAGCTTTATGTCAGCTTGGGCAGTTGCCGAGACGTCGTGGGGAAGTGGGGGCGTCCCCCACCCCATTGTGCGCCACGCGTCGTGCCAGTCCTATAGGCAGTTGGGGCCCGCATCACTTCACCCTCTCTCCTCTTCACCTCTAACTCCTAGCAAGGTCGCGCGTGCCGCGGGCCCGGGGGCAATTGTCGGGCCCGTGGGACTGGGGGTACCCAAGCCTGTATGCCCATAGCCCAACGCGTGGCATCGTCAAGGGGCTCGGTGAGGCCCAGCATCAGGACTTGACAAGAAAGGACCTCGCGGGAGTCCCCGCCTCACGAGGCGAGCATCTACAAGCGTCATCAGGTGCCCAAGGACTCCCTGAGGGGCGGCCTCCCGAGGCCCCTCGTGGGGTGGACATCTCTAGGCGCGCCACCCCACCTCATAATGCACGTGGGTGGCGCGAGCCACGACAGGCGGAGCTAGAAGGGCGCCAGCGGGCGTCGACAAGGACTCTTTCCTCTTTGATGCTAAGGAAACAAGATCTCTCGTTGGTTTCCAAAGCAATCCCAAAAGGTTGCCGTTCCAATGGAAGAATACCAAGATGTGGGCTCGTCTGGACGGAGGTCATCGCCGAGCCCACATGCGCATCATGGGCAGGAGCTTCACAGGTGAAGACAACCTTTAGTCAGGATAGGGTGTACTACTATCCCCCTTCAAAATTGGCCATTGTGGTATCCCTTCCCATCGAGAGTTTTCGGGGAAGAGGGACAAGGCTAGTATAAGTATAGGCTAGTCTCCACCATAAAAAGGATCCGGTCCAGAGCCCTCCCGAGGCGCGACACTCTTGTTGATGTAGGGTAGAACCCTAGAGGCCGATCTTTCACATTTGAGGAGGAATCCTACCAAGAACACAAAGAACACGAGGAGGGGAACAACGGAAAACATGAGAGAACACTCAACCAACAAGAATAAAGTCACACATGTGCTAGATCATCGAGACACAAGGTGATACAAGATCCAAATCCAACAAGGGGTGTTACATACGGTAACCGGTTCTTCTCCGTGAGGAGATCTCGAAGATGGTCTTCTCCGAGAGTAGGTCTTGAATCCAAGTGGATCTTCTCCGAAGAGGTGTCGGTCCCTCGCGGTGGAGTAGATCCGGATGGATGAGCAAACCTCTATCTCAATGATCTAAACCAATGCTACCCTAACTAGGAGGAGGTGGGGGAGTATATATATAGTCTAGGGCAACGAAGGGGTAAGTGGGGGATACATGGGCCTCAGCCCGTAACTGGACACAGCCAGGGACCAGACGTCCGCTGGGCATCGGACGTCCGGTGGTTCCAAGGGGGATTGGTCGTCCGCTAGTGTTGGACGTTCGCTGAAAGTGTTCTGTGCTCGGGACACCGGACGTCCGGAAGTCTTGGACTTCTGTTAATATTGCCAGACGTCCGGTGCGGGTCGGACTTCCGCCCGCTAGAAGGTCTGTAGCAGGTGTAGGCTGGTCTTCAGGCGCCAGTCGTCCGCTGAGGGTCGGACGTCCGCTCGCTGTGAGAGGCCGGTCATCCGGTGTCGTCCGTACGTCCGCTGCTGGAGCTTCTTCGGTGGTTCCTCTTCTTGTTCCTCGCGCTTGGTGTCCTCGACGTCTTGCCCAATGCTCCTAGCTGATTCATGGCCTTCCTCCTTGTTCCTGGACATGCATAGCACACATGTTTGAGGTAGTAGCCATGTCTCACATGTGGAAAGTGATGGTTCGGAGAGGAGCGAGTTCACCTTGTGTCCCATGGCGTATAGTCGAGGTCTCATCTTATGTATCCTTGGGTCATGGGGAGTGGTTGAAGTGGACATGGGGATGATGGTAGGATGCTCTGCATCATCTCCCCCCCTTGGGAAAGATCCAACCTCGGATCGTGATCCTCATCACCATGGAAACGATTGTCGTGGATGGACTTGTAGTTGGACGGAGTTGAAGGCATGGCGCAATCCAAGTACCTCGTGGTGTCTCCGGTATGTGGTACATGAAAAATGAGCAAACACAAGCGACACTCGGAAATACAATGGTTAGCGCACACAAAGTGTCCATCAAGTAAGTATGAGTCCGTTCGGTAAGATTGTTCGTGACAAAGCGCATGAAGCTTATCAAGATGATCTAGAATGATATGAAAAGCATTCATGGAAGCAAATGCAATCATTGTGCACACAAATGTGTTGTGAATATGATCAATGCAACCATGGTGCAAAATGATGTCATAGTGAAACGGTTTATCAATAGCATGAATATGGCAATGGATGCTAAATATGTGTAGGCTATCATGCAATTGATGGTGGACAATATGATCATAATGTATGAATATGCCATCAAGAAAGATCACAAAAAATTTGCTAAGGAAATGCACAAGTTCATATATCATGGATTACATGGGAATAAAAGATGCAACAAGGCAATCATAAGGTAGGTTAATCCATGCATAGGGTGCAAACTTGTGGTGAGTATGATATGTCCATCAAGCGTGACATGTGTGAGCACAATCAACAAATATGTATGTGTTGGTGCAATGTGTCAAAGGAGTTTTGATGTACCAATGCTCGATGTCGTGGCATGAGTGGAGTTCCGAAGGTGCATCCAATAAGTGTGAGCACTCCTCAATGTGAAGGTCCATAGAGCCAATCTCCAATGTCGCTCCTTCGTTCGCGATATGTATCATGTAGACAACAAGAAGGAAACAACAATGAAAGAGTAATCCATCCAATATGCATATTTGAGGATGGCTCAAAGGGAAGGAGTTCACCTCAAGAATGTTCCAGAAGAGTTTCACATCATGTATGCCTTTACATAACCAATATGTCTCATGACGGTAATGCCTTGTGAATCCTTCAAAACGAAAGAACATAACAAACACTCGGAAAAACAAATGAGGTTAGTGGAAGTGCAAAACCTATCATTCGTGTGGTAAGATACCAAACAAGTGTATGCATCATGCTCATCATAAGAAAGGAAAAGGGAGTATTGCATAGTATGGAGGCATATGATGCGAGAACAACCAAATGCAATAGGCTCAAGTAAACAAGCACGCATCACAAGTAAGGTATCAAAGTCTCCGAGATCAATAAGCATAGTATATATGGTTGCACTCACTACAAGTGGATATGAGAGAGGCAACTAATTGACACAAGAGACAATGATCGAGATATATGATGTGAGAGGCATGAACGTATATGTCATCAACCCAAGAAAGTGAGTAAGAAAGGAACATGGGTGATGCAACCAAGCAAGTAATCATAGTGATCAAGTCAAGCAAGCTAGTAGTGTGAAGATGCAACATACTAGAGGGAATCATGGCAAGCATGTCATGTGTGCAAATAGTGGGCATGAATAATTCACATGTCATAGCACAAGCATGAAAGCAAGATATGAGGAGAGTATCATCATTGTGTTGGCAAGAAGTCCTAGGTAAATAGCAATGGAACATCATGACTCTCCCAACACAAGAATCGACAATAGCATGTGGCACATGGTAAACATGGCAATAGCAACAAGTATCTCCACCACGCATGCAAATACACATAGAAGTAGCATAATGGTGAATCATGGGTAGATACAAGCAAGGGTCACAATTGCATGGCAAAGGCATAGGAGCAAGCATAACAGGTAAAGTGAACACAATAGTATGGGCATAAGGTGAAAAGTAGTAAATAGCCCATAGCCATGTGATAGCCAAGTAGAAGAGATGCGCGTAGTCCTTGCGCGAAGGGAATGGTGGTAAGGATAGTCCACGGGATCTCAAACCGTCTTTGCTTGCTACCTCTTGAGCACTGCGTTGGTTTTCCCTTGAAGAGGAAAGGGTGATGCAGAAAAGTAGCGTAAGTATGTCCCTCAGTTTTTGAGAACCAAGGTATCAATCCAGTAGGAGGCTCCAAGCAAGTCCCTCGTACCTACACAAACAAACAAGAACCTCGCAACCAACGCGATAAATGGGTTGTCAATCCCTTCACGGCCACTTGCGAAAGTGAGATCTGATAGAGATAATAAGATAAGATAAATATTTTTGGTATTTTTATGATATATATTGGAAAGTAAAGATTGCAAAATAAAGTAGATTGGAAACTTATATGATGGAAAATAGACCCGGGGGCCATAGGTTTCACTAGTGGCTTCTCTCAAGATAGCAAAAGTATTACGGTGGGTGAACAAATTACTGTCGAGCAATTGATAGAAAAGTGCATAGTTATGAGAATATCTAGGCATTATCATGTATATAGGCATCACGTCCGCACAGACCGATTCCTGCCTGCATCTACTACTATTACTCTACACATCGACTGCTATCCAGCATGCATCTAGAGTATTAAGTTCATAAGAACAGAGTAACGCATTAGGCAAGATGACATGATGTAGAGGGATAAACTCAAGGAATATGATATAAACCCCATATTTTTATCCTCGATGGCAACAATACAATACGTGCCTTGCTGCCCTGCTGTCACTGGGAAAGGACACCGCAAGATTGCACCCAAAGCTAAGCACTTCTCCCATTGCAAGAAAGATCAATCTAGTAGGCCAAACCAAACTGATAATTCGAAGAGACTTGCAAAGATAACCAATCATACATAAAAGAATTCAGAGGAGATCGAAATATTTCTCATAGATAAACTTGATCATAAACCCACAATTCATCCGATCTTGACAAACACACCGCAAAAAGAGTTACATCAAATAGATCTCCAAGAACATTGAGGAGAACATTGTATTGAGATTCAAAGAGAGAGAAGAAGCCATCTAGCTAATAACTATGGACCCGAAGGTCTATGGTAAACTACTCACAACTCATCGGAGAGGCTATGATGTTGATGTAGAAGCCCTCCGTGATCGATTCCCCCTCCGGCAGAACGCCGGAAAAGGCCCCAAGATGGGATCTCATGGGTACAGAAGGTTGCGGTGGTGGAAATAGGGTTTCATGGTGCTCCTGGATGTTTTCAGGGTATGCAAGTATATATAGGCGAAGGAGGTCGGTCAGGGGAGCCACGAGGGGCCCACGAGGGTGGGGGCGCGCCCTCCTGTCTCATGGCCGCCTTGGCTGCTTCTTGACGTCCACTCCAAGTCTCCTGGATTGCGTTTGTTCCAAAAAGTTCTCTCCCGAAGGTTTCATTCCGTTTGGACTCCGTTTGATATTCCTTTTCTGCGAAACACTGAAATAGGCAAAAAAACAGCAATTCGGGCTGGGCCTCCGGTTAGTAGGTTAGTCCCAAAAATGATATAAAAGTGTATGGTAAAGCCCATAAACATCCAAAACAGATAATAGAATAGCATGGAGCAATCAAAAATTATAGATACGTGGGAGACGTATCATTGCTCTCAAGGGCTCGTTTCGTCAACTCATGGGATTGTGACATTGACGAGTGTTCATAAGTACCTACACCAAGCAAAGGCAAAGGAAAAATTGTGTGTGCATGGTATATGTACACATCATCCATCATGATGCAAACGTGCTTGTGTTGGTTAGCACAAAATATCCAATGCTTAAATAAATGAGATGCGTGATATAGAAACATGTCATCCATCATGATAGGTTTGCTGGTATGTATTTCATAATGGAGACTCAAAGGATGTAATGCATCATGAGAAATATCTAGAGCATTGTTATTCATGGAATGCATATGGTGCACGCAATCATGGAAATTATGCAAAGTATGGAAGGCATCAAAATCTCCTAATATGTATGAGGAAACTATGGGGGTCTCCTCATGAGCATTAGTAGAAACATCACATGGAGAATATTGACAACATCCAAAACAAAGCATATTTGTAACAATGTGATCATGGCATGGCATAGTAGATTAATTGCGCAAATCATGTAAAGGAAGCATGGCAATATCATCACAAGAGAAACAAAAGCCAATGACCATCATCTCGTCATCTATGCCATAAGTGCAAATGGGATTTATTTTAGTGGGGCATGCATAGTTACTATGTTGAGATTGAAATGATGCAATATGGGAGATCTCACTCATAGCATATGACAAGTTCAAAGGATTGTCAAACATGATGTGACCAAAAGAATTTTCACATGATATCCTATGGGGCATAGCATCACAACTAGGCAACTCAACATGTTCATCATCATATTCATCATAAATTGGTAAGTCATGACATGAGGAAGTCGCACTAGCATGAAGCATGGGAATAGGTGGATCAACATCATGCAAGCAATCAATGTCAAGAGAGTCCACTAGTGGGACAAGAGAAGCACCATCACCTATGTTACCTTTGGAGCTTCGCTCATGTGTTGTAGGTGAGGTGTCGAAGATCCACTCGTTGTCATCTTCATCTTGATGGAACCATGTGGGGGGTGCATCATCGTCCACCATGGCCACCATCGTCTTCTCTGAAGGTATGGACTCGTCGAGGATAGGCATGTCGTCATGTAGGAGACCTAGCACGGAAGAAGAAAACACACTAGGAGTAGAGGTTAAGTCGTTAGAAATCATAGTGGCCTCACATGCCGTGTCAACTACCTCACTCGCTAAGTGTTGTGGATCACTCACTCCCTCAAGGATGCTCTCACTCATATGGTTGGTGGAGTCACTCAAATGGCGCTCAACCTCACATAGGATGTGTGGCATGCTCTCATGTGTGGGGCTAGTGGTGGTCACACTCATCCTCTCGTAGGAAATGCTCTCATTGTCACATATGGTGGAGTCACTCATCTCACTCATGGGGTGGTGGCTCTCCTCACATGACAAATGGGGCATCTTGACATATGTGGGTGCCGGAGAGATGTAGGTGGAAATGTCTCCATGCTCAGCTCCTATCGCCGTCTTCGTGTTGTTGAAGAAGTTCATTCTCGTCGCCATGGTTGAAGGGGATGGCCCTTTCTCAACCTTCTTATCACCGTCTTGTTGTTGGAGGCCCATATGATGTGGCACCTTGTAGCTCGTCTCCATGACTGAAGGGAATTTCCCATGCTCGGCCATCTTTCTTGAGGGGCTTCCAAAGATGGAAGTGTCGCCCTCACTTGTAGGTGGTCGCCGTGGACTTGATGAAGTCATTGTAGGCATACTCGAGGGAAGTAGGTGAAGATGTCGTACTTCCAAAGGCAAAGATGACTTGATAGCACTTGGCGAAGATGCCGAAGTGGTGGTGGTAGCTGTAGCTCCGTCTTGGTGGTGCTCGTCTTGCGGTCTTCTCTTTTTCTCATGAAGCTTGGACTTGGCGTGAAGTAGGGCTTGTTGGGACTTGTACGTTTGCGCTTGTGGAGCATCTTCATGATGATGGTGTCGTTGTCGTGCTTGAGCTCGTAGTAGATGCCGTTCGTCGTCGTCGTGCACATGTTGCTTGGAGGTGACTTGCCCTTCATGACGATGTGGATCACCAACGTGATGGTTGTCGCCATGTAGATGTGGATGTGGATGAATTGCGCTTGCATCGTTTTCACGCTCTGACGACTTGTGGCTTGAACGTCGCCGCCTTGAAGATGACGAAGGGGAAGAAGACTTGATCAAGGCCCGAATCTCCTCCATCCTTGCATCTTGCTCCTCTTTTTATGCAGAAAGCTTCTTGTCGATGTAGTCCCTTTTCCTTGCTTTGGAGTGATGAATGTCGATGGAGATGTTCTCGATGCGCTCTCGCAATCTTGATTGTGCGCCTTGCATTTGTCGTTGTAGATCGAAGATGGACGCTTCGGTGATGTACTTGTTCACGCCGTCGTTGTTGTCAAGGACCGGAGATGAAATGCCTTGCCTATCCATCACAAGACTCAAGCAAGTATGAGTTGGAGAAAGAGAATAACTTGACCAAATGTACCTTGACCGATGTTGAAGATGGATCAATGATCACTCAAATGTCTAACAAGGAAATAGCACAATTGGTACCAATTCTTGTCGTTTTTCACACCTACACAAGTAAAGCTTATGGTGGAGCTCGGTGAGGATAGTGGCACAAAAATTTGATGCAAAATGTTAGCAAGAGTCAATAATGTTGAAAGAGATTCACAAATTCGCAAGTGAAACAAATGGACCAATAGCAATATGTGGCATGCGGAAACACTCACACAGATAGATAAATGGGGTCGTGCAACCAAGGAATGAGCACAAAATGTGGAATCCACGGAAAACGCTCGTGTTGCACAACTCAAGAGAGACGCTAGCACGATTGCTCTATAGGCGGATACGACACTTGTGCACAACCTATAAGATGCAAAATATATGGAATTTTATCCCAAGTATGCTATGTATGTATGGTTCCCGGTGTTTCTCTCAAAATGATCCAAGATGATCGGATATGACAATCTTATATGCAATGTGGTATGATGCTATGGCACTTGCTTAGAAGCTTCTTTGCTCTCTTTCTTTTGCTTAAAAGCTTTATTTTCTCTCTTTTTTTGTATGGCCACTTTTGCACAATGCACAAACCAAGATAACAATTGTGTATATGCGGGAACAAACTAGTGACACAAGATATGATACCAATATATGCACCACGATGATATGGTATGTATGCTATGGGAAGTATGATCACTAATGTGCACAAGTAACGTTGCCGACAATACTCAAATGGCTAGTCTCGATAGGCAAGTGACGCAAAATGGGCTAGGGGTTATCAATGCAGTTGCAAGGGGAATGTACAATGATGTCGTCGAGGTTACCGTCCTTGGCGATGATGAGAGGCGGTGTTGCCGATGTCGACCCGTTCCTAGTTAGCCGAAACACCCTAGGAAACGGAAAAACCACAACTCAAAATCTCAAAGGCAAATGTCAAATGGTGGTAGCGGAAAGCGGTGGTAGTTTGCACTTGGCAATGCGGAAGTAGAATGATAGGCTATACACGTGTCGGAGTTGAAGTTGCCGTCCCTAAGTAGCCGAAACACCTTAGCAGACACAAGCCACAACTCAAACAAGCTCAAACAAAATTGGGTTATGTTGGGTTGTCGGAAGTGTATGGTGGGCGAGGTATGCGGAGGTTATGGTGGTGGTTGATGAAGAAGCAACCATCCCTAAGTAGCCAAAACACCTTAGGAGACTCGAATCACTACTCAAACAACCACTACTGCTATATAGCAAGCAAAAAGGGTTAGGGTGCGAAGCCGGTGGTGGTGTAGCGGACGATGTGGTGGAAGCCCTAGGCAAAGGTGCCAAAATTGCCAAACTTTCATGGAGTCAAATGATGTTGGTGGTATTTTTGTGGGATGGGGAATGTCAATAGCTTCAAAACGAGCTAAAGAACATCAAAATCGGAGTTCGGATGAATTAGTTATGGGCAAAACGAAAATCAGCCGAAGTCTGAAACTACAGGTTACGGACGTCCGGAAATGGACGGATGTCCAGTCACCGGACGTCCGGTCGGGTCGGAAATCCGCTAATTTCGTTCTGGAATGGGATGTCGGACGTCCGGTAAGTAGCGGATGTCCGGTGGTTCCTGGGGCTCCAGACGTCCGGTAAAGTGGCATTCGTCCGTTGGGTCGGGGTCAACGCGGGATTTGAGCTCCGGGACGCGATTTTGGGCGGAAAATGAAGATTTTAGGGTCAAGATTGATGAGATTTCGTGAATGAAATATGGGGAAACTTGGGAAAATGATAGATCCACTCGAAACCAAGCAAATCTATGGATCAAAATCAACAAAACATCATCAAACCAACAAATCACAAAAAAATTAGGGGCTATTTTTGGTGGGGATTTTCGAAATTGGGGAAGAACACAACAAAATCAAGCTAGAAAACAAAGGGTAGGGGCTCCAGATACATGATCAACGTGGCTCTGATACCAAGATGATGTAGGGTAGAACCCTAGAGGCCGATCTTTAATGTTTGAAGAGGAATCCTACCAAGAACACGAAGAACACGAGGAGGGGAACAAGGGAAAAACACGAGAGGACACTCAACCAACAAGAATAAATCACACATGTGCTAGATCATCGAGACACAAGGTGATACAAGATCCAAATCCAACAAGGGACGATACATAGGGTAACCGGTTCTTCTCCGTGAGGAGGTCTTGAAGATGGTCTTCTCTGAGAGGAGGTCTTGAATCCAAGTGGATCTTCTCCGAAGAGGTGTCGGTCCCTCGCGGTGGAGTAGATCCAGATGGATGAGCAAAGCTCTATCTCAATGAGCTAAACCAATGCTACCCTAACTAGGAGGAGGTGGAGGAGTATATATAGTCTAGGGCCACAAAGGGGTAAGTGGGGGATACATGGGCCTCAGCCCGCAACTGGACACAGTCAGGGACCGGACGTCCGCTGGGCACCGGACGTCCGGTGGTTCCAGGGGGGACCGATCGTCCGCTAGTGTCGGACGTCCGTTGAAAGTGTTCTGTGGTCGGGACACCGAACGACAGGAAGTCTCGGACTTCCGTTAATATTGTCGGACGTCCGGTGCGGGTCGGACGTCCGCTCGCTGGAAGGTCTATAGCAAGCGTAGGCTGGTGATAACCCACAAGTGTAGGTGATAATGATAGCCTCTTTCGATAAGTAAGGGTGTCGAACCGAACGAGGAGCTAAAGGTAGAACAAATATTCTCTTAAGCCCTATCTGCCACTGATATAACTCTACGCACGCTTTAGTGATCGCTTTACCTAGAACAAGTATGAAACTAGAAGTACTTTGTAGGTGTTGTAGGATAGGTTTGCAAGATAATAAAGAGCACATAAATATAAACTAGGGTCTGTTTAGATAAAGAAGCAATAAAGTAAATATAGCGAGTGTGGAAAAGTGGTGGTAGAAGTTGTGAAATTGTCCCTAAGCAATTGACTACTTTACTAGACCGATAGCAAGTTTTATGTGGGAGAGGCATAAGCTAACATACTTTCTCTTCTTGGATCATATGCACTTATGATTGAAGCTCTAGCAAGCATCCGCAACTACTAAAGATCATTAAGGTAAAACCCAACCATAGCATTAAAGTATCAAGTCCCCTTTATCCCATACGACACAACCCCCTTACTCGGGTTTATGCTTCTCTCACTCAAGCAACCCACTATAAGCGAATCATGAACATATTGCAACACCCTACAGCGGGAATCCCTCATGCTTGTGCGACACGGAGGGCACAATAGGACAGCAACATAACCACAAGCAAATTAAACCAATCATAGCAATTCATCAATCACCGATAGGACAACAAAAATCTACTCAGACATTATAAGATGGCAACACATCATTGGATAATAATATGAAGCATAAAGCACCATGTTCAAGTAGAGGGTACAGCGGGTTGTGGGAGAGTGGACCGCTGAATATAGAAGGGGGGGAAGGTGATGGAGATGTTGGTGAAGATGATGGAGGTGTTGGTGAAGATCGCGTGATGATGATGGCCCCCGGCGGTGTTCCGGCGCCACCTGAAGCAAGGGGGAGAGAGCCCCCCCCCCCCTTCTTCTTCTTCTTACTTGATCTTCTCCCTAGATGGGAGAAGGGTTTCCCCTCTGGTCCTTGGCTCCCATGGCTTGGGAGGGGCGCGAGCCCCTCCGAGATTGGATCTATCTCTCTGTCTCTCTCTGTTTCTGCATTCTGGGATTCTGCTCTGGCACTGTTTCTTTTATATCCGGAGATCCGTAACTCCGATTGGATTGAAACCTTCGCCCAGATCGTTTTCCAAAAATTAGCTTTCTTGCAGCCAAAGAAGGGCATCAACCACCTTACGAGGGGCCCAGGAGGGTGGGGGCGCGCCCACCTGGAGTGGGCGTGGGCCCCTATCTCGTGTCCACCTCACGCACCGTCTCGCGTTGAATTTACTTCCCAAAAATCACAAATATTCCAAAATAATTCTCCGTCCGTTTTTATCCCGTTTGGACTCCGTTTGATATGGAGTTTCTGCGAAACATAAAACATGCAACAGACAGGAACTGGCACTGGGCACTGGATCAATATGTTAGTCCCAAAAAATAATATAAAAAGTTGCCAAAAGTATATGAAAGTTGAATAATATTGGCATGGAACAATCAAAAATTATAGATACAATGGAGACGTATCAGCATCCCCAAGCTTAATTCCTGCTCGTCCTCGAGTAGGTAAATGATAAAAAAGATAACTTTTTATGTGGAATGCTACCTAGCATAATCTTGATCATATATCTAATCATGGCATGAATATTAAGACACAAGTGATTCAAAGCAATAGTCTATCATTTGACATAAAAACAATAATACTTAGGGCATCCCAACAAACAATCATGTCTTTCAAAATATCAATGCTACCAGAACGTTATCCCTACAAAATCATATAGTCTTGTATGCTCCCTTTTCTTAACACAAGGTACCCCTCATGCCTATCCCGGTGTCAGCCAAGCAATTGTTTCATACTTTAGTATTCTCAAACTTTTTCAACTCTCACGCAATACATGAGCATGAGCCATGGATATAGGACTATGGGTGGAATAGAATATGATGGTGGAGGTTATGTGGAGAAGACAAAAAGGAAGAAAGTCTAACATCGACACGGCTAATCAATGGGCTATGGAGATGCCCATCAATTGATGTCAATGCGAGGAGTAGGGATTGCCATGCAACAGATGCACTAAGAGCTATAAGTGTATGAAAACTCAAACTGGAAACTAAGTGGGTGTGCATCCAACTTGCTTGCTCATGAAGACCTAGGGCATTTGATGAAGCCCATCCTTGGAATATACAAGCCAAGTTCTATAATGAAAATTCCCACTAGTATATGAAAGTGATAACATAGGAGACTCTCTATATGAAGAACATGGTGCTACTCTGAAGCACAAGTGTGGTAAAAGGATAGTAACATTGCCCCTTTTCTTTTTTTCTTTTTTTTTTGGTGGGCTTCTTTGGCCCCCTTTTTTATTTAGGATTCTTTGGCCTCTCTTTTTTTTCTTTTTTTTCTTTTTCTTTTTTTCATGGGGCAATGCTCTATAATGATGTTCATCACACTTTTATTTACTTACAACTCAATATTACAACTCGATACTAGAACAAATATATGACTCTATATGAATGCTTCTGGTGGTGTACCGGTATTTGCAATGATCTAGCATAGCAATGACATCAGAAAATGGACAAGCCATGAAAACATCATGCTAGCTATCTTACGATCATGCAAAGCAATATGACAATGAATGCTCAAGTAATGTATATGATGATGTCGGAAGTTGCATGGCAATATATCTCAGAATGGCTATGGAAATGCCTTGATAGGTAGGTATGGTGGCTGTTTTGAGGAAGATATAAGGAGGCTTATGTTTGATAGAGTGTATCGTATCATGGGGTTTGGATGCACCGGCGAAGTTTGCACCGAGTCTCGAGGTGAGAAAGGGCAATGCACGGTACCGAAGAGGCTAGCAATGATGGAAGGGTGAAAGTGCGTATAATCCATGGACTCAACATTAGTCATAAAGAACTCACATACTTATTGCAAAAATTCATTAGCCCTTGAAACAAAGTACTACACACATGCTCCTAGGGGGGAGGTTGGTAGGAGTTAACCATCGCGCGCGCCCGACCTTCACGCAAAGATAAACAATCAAAATAAAATGCGCGCCAATTTGGTTACATAGTTAGTAGACCATACGTGCATGCTTCGGGAATCACAAACCTTAACATCAACATCCTTACTAAACACAACCATCTACTAGTACCTCCCACATATTATCATCTCTATATCGCAAAACTATTGCAAGGAATCAAACATATCATATTCAGTGATCTACAAGTTTATGTAGGATTTTATGACTAACCATGTGAATGACCAATTCCTGTCATCTCTCTAAATAGATATAAGTGAAGCAATAGAGTTTAGTTCTTTCTACAAAATATATGCCCACGCTCTAACAAATATAAGTGAAGCAAAAGAGCATTCTACAAATGGAGGTTTTCTATGTGAAGAGAAACATGCAATCTAGACTTCAAATAATATAAGTGAAGCACATGAAGCATTCTATAAAGCCATACTCAAAAGATTTAAGTGAAGTGCAATGAGCATTCTGTAAATCAACCAAGGACTATCTCATACCAGCATGGTGCATAAAAGAAAAATGAAAACTAAATGCAAAAGACGCTCCAAGACTTGCACATATCGCATGAACGAAACGAATTCGAAAACATATCGATTCTTGTTGAAGAAAGAGGGGATGCCTTCCGAGGTCATCCCCAAGCTTAGATGCTTGAGTCTCCTTGAATATTTACTTGGGGTGCCTAGGGCATCCCCAAGCTTGAGCTCTTGCCTCTCTTCCTTTTCCTCATATCGAGACCTCCTTGATTAGACACTTCATCCACACAAAACTTCAACAGAAAACTCGGTAAGATCTGTTAGTATAATAAAGCAAATCACTATTCTAAGTACTGTTGCAAAACAATTCATATTTTATTTTTGTCGGAGTAATGGGCCACGGGTAGGCTAACACGAGCCCCAGGACATTTCAAGACATCGGGGCAGGCCGCGCCCCTCAGGCCGAGTCCCAGGAGCGACTCCAAAATATGCTGAGTCCCAGACGGCGACTCCCAGATAAGCCGACTCCAAGCTGGCGACCTCCAGAGAGGCCGACTATGGAGAGTCGGCCCAAGACTCCTCCCTCATCTTGAAGTACGACACGGGGTACGGTCACGGCATGGCCGTTCCCCCCTGCTTACAAAGGGCCGGCATGGCTATAGTGAGCCGTGTCGCTGGAAGATCTCCGGCGAGATATGGCACTGTTGCCATGCCTGCCCTGACCTCAGCCACAGTGCACAGTACACTGTGCCCATGATGCCGGCCTGTACGACCCGAAGGCGGCGGGGCCGCCTGTCAGTGGGTAGGCCGAAGGCGGCCTGGGCAACCCGAAGACGGACCTGTGGGAGTCGGCCTCCCTGGAGTCGGCCGACTCCTCCCAGGGCCCACGAGCCATTAACCAGATAAGATGGGGAATGGCGACAGTGATCGCTCGATAGACGGCGGCACTATTGCCACGACCCGATGACCGAGCCTACATCATCAGGAGTGCCGCTATAGTATCAAGCCTGTCCGCGGGACCCGCCAGTCGGCGGGCCCCAGAAGCCGGCGGGAAGGACGGCGGCCTGAGAGACAGATGGCTGGGACCCGCGCCCAGCCGGATTACTATTGTACCCCCGGGGGGTAGGCCTATATAAACCCCCCGGGGCACCCATGCAAAGGGTTCAGACCTAAAGAGAGATAGACCAGATAGCACGGGGAGAGGAGAGCTAGCCCTGCCCTCTCCTGCCTCCCAAAACAGCTCCAGGAGCACCATTGTAGCCACGTTGCTTTAGTGATCATGCGGGGACCCCGCAGAGTAGCAGTAGGGGTGTTATCTCCTAGGAGAGCCCTGAAGCTGGGTAACTTCCGCCGGCGTGCATGTCTTCGCCTCATCCCGCTTCCAGGCACCGGCGACGTTCTACTCGCTCCCACCATGATAAGCCATCCTTTGGCATATGTCGTACCCAACCCCCGACATTTGGCGCCCACCATGGGGCGAGGTGCACCGTCGTCCGGAGATCTGCTCTGGACGGGAACCCTATTCCTCCCCGGCGCGCACAGCCAGCCCGGCACGCCGGATGGCGTCCGTGCCGACGCGCTGCACGGTGCTGAGATAGCCTGTGCGGCCAGCTGCCTCGCCGATCTCATCGGCGAGGTTCGCCTCTCTGACGAGCCTGCGTCGGAGAGCCCCCTCGCGGGCCTCCTCGACCAACTCCACGTCGCCGGCGAGCCTGCCGCAGACCTGGAGTCCATAGGATCCATCGACCCGATGCTGGTCGACTCCGACACCGCGTCGCTCGATGCGTTCCCCACCAACGTGGTGGTCTACGACGAGCCGCTCCCTTGCACGGGGAGCGGCGGAAGCACCGTCACTAAGGTCCTCGTCCTCGAGCACGGCGAGCGCTCCGGCGAAGGAACGCATGACCCGCTCAACACGGCCCTGCGAGGCCTTGCAGCGCCATTCCAGAAGACGCCGACGCCGAGACGCTGGAGGTGCCCTGCTTTCAGCTCGTCGAAGGCGCGAAGAAGCTGGCAAGCATGAGGTGCTTGTCATAAGCTTACCAACGCGAGATGGATCGCGCCGTAGGCGGCTCGCCGGCTCCGACCGGGCCTAGCCGCCTAGGCACGGTCCGACAATGCAGTGCGGCAATCGCCAACCTCTTCGGGGCTGATCGCCCAGTGTATGCCACGCCCGCAGAGAATATCCGTGCCGCCCAGGCGGCAGCAGACGAGCTCGACAACTTCAAAGGCGAAGAGCGCCGCATAATGACGGAGCGAGTTCAGCAGCTCCTCGATGCGGCTGCTGCGCAGAATGATGCCGGCTGCTGCACCGAGGTGCCGCAGCGCCAAAACGATGCCCCACCGCCTCGCCGAGACCAAGGTGTGACGTCTCGGACGCCGACTGGCGGGGCCCGTGGGAAGAAGGACAAGGAGCCGGCTATCAGCCATAGTCGGACTCACATCACCATCGAGCGCGAACAAGACGGCCGCCCCAAAGCGGTGGAACGGCGGGACGACTACCTGCCTCCCCCTCCTCACAGAGAAAGGCGAGTCTCCCTGCTGCCCATGGAACATCCGACTCTCGGCGACCGCCTTGGCCGCCGAGAGGGAGTCGGAGAGAACGACGCCCGCCACCAGATCGACCGACTACACCGATCCCTGACGCTGGAAGAAGAAGACGAGATGGGTCCCCCCTGCTTTGGACCCCGCATCCGGGACGAGCCCTTTCCCAAAGGGTTCACGCTCCCTCAAGACACGCCCAAATATACCGGCACCGTGAAGCCGGAAGATTGGCTGATCGACTACTGCATAGACGTCAACATAGCGAACGGCAACAAGCGCGTTGCCGTAAGATACGTCCCGCTCATGCTCCAGGGCTCGGCCCGGACGTGGTTGAACAGTCTGAAGCCTCGCAACATCAACAGCTGGGTCAACTTCACCGAGGCTTTTGTTTGCAACTTCACCAGCACGTACAAGCGACCTCCCAAGCCGCGCCAACTCTCCTTGTGCGTGCAAGGCCCTGACGAGTCTACTCGCGACTACCTCACGCGCTGGGGCGAACTCCGGAACTCCTGCGAGGGCGTGCACGAGGTACAGGCCATCGAGTACTTTACTGCGGGGTGCAGAGAAGGCACCCTCCTCAAGCACAAGCTCCTCTGCGACGAGCTGGAGACCCTCGATGAGCTGCTGATCACAGCGGACAAATATGCCACGGCCGACTCCTCCATGAAGGCGGAGATTCGGGTCAGCACAACTGGCAAAGTCGCCCCTCAAGCTCCAAGAACTCCGGCTGGGGACACCAGTCGGCGGCAACAGCAGAATGACCAGAAGCGCAAAGCCCCGCAGCCGACTTCCACTAGTCGGCAAGTGGCGACAGCAGAGGACCAGCAGTTGGAGGGACCGCCTCCGGCGAAGCGACAGAAGGGCGGCAAGTCCAGCCGGCTGCCGGTTTTCTCCTACGAGCAGACTCTAGATGGTCCCTGCAAGTTTTACAGCGGCGAGAAGACGTCGAACCACACCACCAGGAAATGCCACTGGCTGACCAGAATCGCCAAGGGGGACGGCCTGCTCCCTCCCCCTCCTGCTGGGCCGCCTCCTCCACCACCGCCCCAGCAGCCGGCCGTTAGGCCAGTCGGTGCGATACAAGACGAGTTCCTAGATGAGCATGGAGCCTATGTGGTGTTCACCAGTGTGGCGGATGATTGGCGCAGTAGGCGCCAACAACAGCAAGAAGTGAATGCGGTTGCATCAAGCCCTCCAGAGTTCATGCATTGGTCCGAGAAGCCTATCAGTTGGAGCAGAGCTGATCACCCAGAGGTGATGTCGAGTCCAGGCTCCTACGCCTTGGTCTTAAGCGCCACACTCACCACAGATAGACGGGCCGCTCGCTTCTCGCGAGTACTGATAGATGGAGGCAGCAGTATCAACATCCTGTACAAGGATACGATGGAGAAATTGGGAATCAAACGAAGACAGCTTCAAAGCAGCCGGACTATGTTCCACGGAATCGTTCCTGGCCTTACCTGCTCGCCAATCGGCAAGATCCTGATAGATGTCCTCTTCGGAGACAAGGATCATTTCCGACGAGAGCCAGTTTGGTTTGAGGTGGTGGACCTTGAAAGCCCGTATCATGCACTGCTTGGCCGACCCGCCTTGGCCAAGTTCATGGCGGTCCCCCACTACGCCTACCTCAAGATGAAGATGCCGAGTTCCAAGGGAATCCTAACAGTGTCCGGCGACTACAGGAAGTCATCCGCTTGCGCGGCCGAAAGCAGTCGGCTGGCCGAGTCCTTGGTGATCGCGGCTGAGAAACAGCTTCTTGATCGGGTCGTGGCGATGGCCGGCAAGCAGCCCGAGTTATCACCCGACCCCAAGGAGTCGGAAGCAGAAGGATCATTCAAGCCGGCCAGGGAAACAAAGAAGATACCGTTGGACCCGGAGCACCCGGAGAGGTACATTGTCATGGGCACAGGCCTTGACAGCAAATAGGAAGGCGAGCTCGTCGATTTCCTTCGTGAGAATCGCGACATCTTCGCATGGTCCCCCAAGGACATGCCTGGTGTCCCGATGGAATTCGCCGAGCACAAATTACACGTCTGATCTGATATGAAGCCCGTCAGGCAGCCTCTGCGCCGCCTGTCAAAAGAAAAAAGAAGAGTTGTCGGAGAAGAGATAGCCCGGCTCCTAGCAGCCAGCTTCATCATGGAAGTGTTTTTTCCAAAGTGGCTGGCAAACCCAGTACTGGTGCTGAAGAAGAACAAGCAGTGGCGGATGTGCATTGATTACACGAGCCTCAACAAAGCCTGCCCCAAGGACCCATTTGCTCTGCCGAGAATTGATCAGGTGATAGACTCCACAGCCGGATGCGAGCTGTTGAGTTTCCTGGACGCATATTTAGGATATCACCAGATCAAGCTAAACCCGGCTGACAGACTGAAGACCGCCTTCATCACGCTGTTTGGAGCCTTCTGCTACCTGACCATGACGTTCGGTTTGAGAAACGCCGGCGCCACCTTTCAGCGTTGCATGCAGAAATGCCCATGTCTATGTGGATGACGTGGTGGTGAAGACGGAGAAGCGTGGAACCTTGCTGGAGGACCTCAAGGAGACATTTGAGAATCTGCGCCGATTCCAGATCAAGCTCAACCCAGAGAAGTGCGTTTTCGGAGTACCAGTCGGCCAGCTCCTTGGTTTCCTGGTCTCCGAACGCGGCATAGAGTGCAATCCTGTGAAGATCAAGGTCATCGAGAGGATGGAAGCACCCAGACGACTGTTAGATGTGCAGAAGTTCACCGGCTGTTTGGCATCCATCAGCCGATTCATCAGTCGGCTGGGCGAGAAGGCTCTCCCCCTGTATCAGCTCATGAAGAAGACCACCTTCTTTGAGTGGACTCCCAAGGCGGACGAGGCTTTTCTCCAACTAAAGAAGATGTTGACTACTCCCCCTGTGCTGGCGGCTCCGACTCCCAAAGAGCCCATGCTCCTATACATTGCCACCACCAGCCGAGTAGTCAGCACAGTCATTGTAGTCGAGCGCAAGGAGGAAGGCAAGGCGCTACCTGTCCAGAGACCGGTATATTACTTGAGCGAGGTGTTGTCGACCTCCAAGCAGAACTACCCCCATTACCAGAAGATGTGCTACGGCGTGCATTTTGCCGCCAAGAAATTGAAGCCTTACTTCCACGAGCATCCAATCACCGTGGTCTGCATAGCTCCACTGGCCGAGATCATCGGAAGCCGAGATGCTTCTGGCTGAGTGGCCAAATGGCCTTTGACCTGGCTCCCTACACCATCTACTACGAGCCCCGCACCAACATCAAGTCGCAAGCACTGGCCGACTTCCTCGTCGACTGGGCCGAGACCCGGTATTTGCCGCCAGCGCCCGACTCCACCCATTGGCGGATGCACTTTGACGGCTCCAAGATGCGCACCGGCTTGGGAGCCGGCGTCGTCCTCACTTCCCCCAAGGGCGACAAGCTCAGATATGCGCTGCAGATCCACTTCGCCGCCTCCAACAACGTGACCGAGTACGAGGTGCTCATCCACGGGCTCCGTCTTGCCAAAGAACTCGGCATTCGCCGGATCCGGTGTTATGGCGACTCTGACTTAGTGGTCCAACAATCATCTGGTGATTGGGACGCCAAGGATACAAATATGGCGAGCTATCGTTTCCTCGTCCAGCAACTCAGCGGATACTTCGAGGGGTGTGAGTTCCTCCACATGCCAAGGAACGACAACGACCAAGCAGACGCCTTGGCACGGATCGGCTCCACCCGCCAGGCAATACCATCTGGTGTCGCCCTCCGGCGCCTCCTCAAGCCTTCTATCAAGCCGTCACCCGAATCAGATTCAATCTATGTGCCGGCTCCGCTTGAGGATGACGGATCTGACTCCAAGAAGCATACAGTCGAAGCCGGCCCAGGGACATCAGAACCCGGCCCGGGGACTGCAGTAGCAAGATCGAAGACTCCAGAGCTCGGCCCGGGGACTGCTCCAGTCAGCCCCGGGACTTTGTCAAATCAGCAAGCGGCTGCGGACTCCAACCCGCCGCCTCCCAGCACAGCCGCCCTTATCCATGTCGCACTAGTGGCAGTTGAAGAAATAACAGCGCCTTCATGGGCCCAGCCCATCCTCAGATTCTTAGTAAACAGGGAGCTGCCAATTGATGAAATCTTGGCTCGGCAAGTGCAACGCCGAGTAGCAGCCTAAACCATAGTCAACAGAGAGTTGGTCAGGCGCAGCATTACCGGCGTCTTCCAATGCTGCGTCGAGCCAGAACAAGGCCAAGAAATCCTCAGAGACATCCATGAAGGCGAGTGCGGTCACCACGCGGCCTCCAGGGCACTTGTCGCCAAAGTCTTCCGGCACAGTTTCTTCTGGCCAACCGCTCTGGAAGAGGCCAAAGAGTTAGTCCAAAAGTGCAAGGGGTGCCAGATTTTCCGTTCCAAGCCACATCAGCCGGCTTCCGCACTCAAGACTACCCCCATCGCCTGGCCCTTTGCAGTCTGGGGCCTGGACATGGTGGGACCATTCAAGATGGCACGAGGTGGCTTGACTCACCTACTTGTCGCAGTGGACAAGTTCACCAAGTGGGTGGAGGTGAAACCCATCAAAAAGTTGAATGGTCCGACTGCAGTGACCTTCATCGCTGACATCACAACTCGGTACGGCATCCCACACAGCATCATCACCGACAATGGCACGAATTTTGCCAAAGGCGCCTTGGCCCGTTTCTGCGTGACGCAGGGCATCCGACTGGACTTAGCGTCCGTTGCCCATCCACAGTCAAACGGCCAGGTGGAGCGAGCGAACGGCCTCATCTTGTCCGGCATCAAGCCTCGACTCGTCGTACCGTTGGAGCGATCTGCCGGATGTTGGCTTGAGGAGCTGCCAGCCGTCCTCTGGAGTCTGCGCACGACTCCAAACAAGTCAACCGGCTTCACACCCTTCTTCCTCGTCTATGGCGCCGAAGTCGTCATCCCAACGGACATAGAATTCGACTCCCCGCGAGTCACCATGTACACCGAGGAAGAAGCAGAAGAAGCACGTCAAGACGTCGTCGATCTGCTGGAAGAAGGCCGGCTGTTGGCACTCAGCCGGTCTAGCATCTACCAGCAGAGCATGCATCAATACTACAACAGGAAGGTCAGGCCAAGATCTTTCCAAGAAGGCGACCTTGTGCTCCGGCTGATCCAGCGAACAGCCGGCCAGCACAAGCTGTCAGCACCTTGGGAAGTCCCCTTCATCATCAGCAAGGTGCTAGGGAACAACGCCTACTATCTGATCGACGCTCAGAAGCCCCGAGCGCGCAAGAGGGACGACTTCGGCAAAGAGACAGAGCGCCCGTGGAATGCAAATCTTCTTCGAAGATTTTACAGTTGATGCAATATGTATCACACTACCCCTTTGTATTAAAGTACTAAGACTATTGGGCCCCTCGAGACGAGCTCGGGGGCTGCCCTTTTTGTTATCTGTACAATAAGAATTATGCCTCCGAGTACATTACTTTCATTGCAAGCCGCTTGGCACCGGGCCAGACTAGTCGGCCCGGGGACTCGCCGCCTTGCGCTATGAGAAGCTTCCCGCAGTCAGACAAGTAGTGTGCGGTGCCCAATCCGCCTCTTGGCAAAGCCGCAGCTCGCAGAGCGACTGTGAGGCAGGCAGGAGTAAGGAAGAACGGGCACCCACACGAAAAATGGCTAAGGACCTAAAGCATGAACATAGCGTAAGACGGCCTCCAGCATTTCTGAAGCGAAAAACCGACTCATGAGTAGTCGGCTCGCCGTCTTTATTAGCCTCTATTAAGGACGACCGACTCTTGGGTAGTCAGCCTATCGCTTTCTATCCGACTTGCTAAAGAAGCTCTAAATGGCCAAGTACTTGCCTTCCCGAAGTAGCCAAGCACTTGACCCAGCGACAGTCTGCAGAGCGGCTGCCCGACTGGCAAGGCAGCGACCAAAGGAAGGCGGCAAAAGGAAAAGCCTAAAGAGCAGTAAGCAAGGAAAGACGGAAAGCAGATTAATATTTACATAGGCCCTTGGCTGAATCTTCGAATAGAAGTTCAAGATACACCCCGCGGGTGGAATTGTTCGAATCTAACAAAGTTTTCAAAAGATTACTAAGATAGAGAAACAGAGGCCAAAAAGGCAGCCTAGGAGGCGGCATCTGAGATTGGAGGATCGAAGGAGATAGCGGTGTCAGGCGCCGGGGCAGTCGGCTGGCGGTCTCAGTTTGATCGCCTCCGGCGGCAGTCGTTTTCTCTTGACGCGGCTCGTTGCTGGAGGCGCGGTCGAGCTGAGGCTGGCCGCCTGCTCCGTCTTCTGGCACCTCCGCCTCGCCTTCGGCCTCTGCCTCATCCTCCTCCTCAGTGCTGGAGTCGATCACCTCCGCCGAGTCCTCGCCATACTCCGGGTTCATCCCGAACCACTCTGACGGCACTTCCTCGCCGCCTTCAGCCCGCTCAGGCACGAAGACGTTGGTGTCCGTGTACTCGGCGATGGCCGCCGCACGCTCGATAAGGGCGCCCTCCACGGCCTCCAGCTCAGCCTGGGCTTCTGACCGGAACGCGGCTAGACGGTCCAGGTCCAGCCCTGGATACCACGCCTTGACGTACTCCAAGGCCCGGCGTGCTCCGGCCCGGGCCGAGGAGCCCTTCCAGGCCTCAAGACGGCCGGCAGCGACTTCCAGCCAGTCAACGGTCTGACTGGCGGTGCACAGAGCCGGCATATCCGGCCACAAAGCGGCAACCGCCTGGGCGCCGGCACGCTGAAGCCGGCGCATCTGCCGGTGGGCCGGACGAAGACGGGCTTCAATGCTCAGGAGTTGTTCATCAACGGTTCGGGGGGCATTGGCGGCGATCTCCTCACCATTTGCCCTTCGCGCCTCATGAGCAGCCTCGATGGCCAGAGGGACCGCTTGCGAGTGACCAGGGAAGAAGTCTGCTCAAACAAAAAGAAGCAAGCCGAAAAATCAGAAGTCGACTTGGCACATAGTCGGAAGCCCGAAGAAACGAAAGAAACGTACCATCCACAATATCCTCGATCTCGTGGAAGCCGGAGGTCAGCATCGCCTCCCTGTCAGTCCAGGAGGAGCGCTCGCTCTCGAACTCGGCCAGGAGAGCGGCTTCCTTCTTCTCGGCCTCGTCCTGCGCCTTCTTGAGCATCTCCTTCTGCTCGGCCAGCTGTGCCGCCAGCAGGTCGCCCTCCATGGCGAGCCTGCCACACTCCTCCTCCTTGGCACGACGGGCGGTATTGGCCTCGCCCAGCTGCTCCTGAAGAGGCGTTGGCTCCTGAAAAACGAAAGAGGAAACAAATCAGTCGTCAGCAAAGAAGATCGCCGGGACGATCTGGCCCGACTGCTCAGCAGTCGGCACGGATCTCGGGGACTACAGCCCGCGGGTGCGCCAGCGCACCCCCGCGAAGAAGAAGAACTCACTCCAGCTTTCCGACAAGTCGGCAGCCCGCTTGCTCAACTCCTCAACATTGCGGTTGAAGGCAGTGGCGCGGACGTTGTGATACTCCTGCAATAAGTCATTGAAGATGAAGTTAGTGTTTGGAACTCGCCAGAGGGAGTTCTGAACCGCCTGCTCAGCAGCCGGCCCGGAACTCGGGGACTACACCTAGTGGGTGCGCTGGCGCGCCCCCACAGAGAAAAACAAGAATCAAGAAGGAAAAGAAACTTACTCGGACGGCCGTTCGCGCGGCCAGGTGCGCTCTGGTGCAGGTTTGAAGGGCGTCGCCTTCGGCCTGCAACTTCGCCTGGACTTCCAGGAGCAATTGATTTAGTGGCCCAGTGCCGCCTCCGTGCACCCACCCGATGGGTGCGGCGCTTGTGGCCTCGACGTCTAAGGCTGCCGAGCTGGCAGCGCCGGTCTCCCGAGGTCGCGGCGCCGAGGTCGCCCTCTCAAGACGGCGGCGCGCCGGCGAGGTGACTTGGAGAAGCAGCCATGCCTCGGCCTCGTCCATGGCTGGCGGCTCCGATGGACCCACCGGTTGTTTGCCGTGCGGTCTCCCAGACGGCGGTGGAGGCGGCGGTGGTGGCACGAGAGTGTCTGACATGGAGGCTTCGCCGCTCTCCTTCTCCACGACAGGGTTCTCGATGCCGGCTTCCCCGGTCTACCCCGTGAACTCCGGAGGCGGCGGTGCAGATGATAGTGGGGGAACGAGCATCGCCGATCGGCGACGCGCGGCCTCCTCGGCCCGCCGTCTCGCCGCAAGGGCGGCCTCGGCATCATCCAGCTTCTTCTGGGCGGAGGCGGCCGCCCTGTCGGCCTCCGCCTTCTCCAGACGTTCGGCCTCCTCCTCCTCGCGCGTCTCCCGCGCATTCCGCTCCGTCGCCTCCCGGAGGTCGGCGGCGGGGTCGGGCTGCCGAGTATTGGCGGACGTCTCTGCCGACCCCATGACGGAGGGGACGGCGACTCTCTCAAGGGAAAGAGGGGCCCTGAAGAAGAGTGGAGGGAGTATATAACAAAGAGATTCGGACAAGATTCAACAAGGGAAAATAAAAAAGCATAAAGACTCACGCAGAGACTAGCGGCGGCTTTCTCACTTCCCTTCGGAAGCGGTTGGCCTTCGCGGCCGCCTCCTCTCGTCTGGTCGCGGCGGCCGCCCCCTTGAACTTCTTCAATTTGCCACCGGGCACACTCGGCCCGGCGTGACGCCTCTTCGCACCACCTTGGCCGGCCAAGCCGGCGGAGGAGCCGGCGCCCGACGGGCCGATCCTCAGCTGGTGGCGCGGAGCGACTTCGCCTTCGGCGTCGTCGTCAGGCCAGTCGGCGAAGGTGGCCGAGGGCCTGAAGTCGCCTTCTGCTCCCCCTTCCCCGCCTTCGGCGTCGGCTTCCATTGCCGCCGCCCCCAAGTCGGGGTCGTCAACATCGCTCTCCGTGTGGTCGGGAACATACTCGCGGGGCTGTCTCGTGGCGCCGGCGGCAGGCTGCATAAGAGGATTCTAGTTCAGAAGAAGCCAACAAGAGTCAGAAGCCGGAGTCGGCTGCGAAAAAAGACAAAACGATAGGGGGACGCGACTTACTACTGGTGGAGGGTTGTCACGTGAGTACGGCTCCTTGCCGAACTGCCAGTCCTCCTCTAACTCGCAGTGCGCGATATAATTCACCATATTTGCCACCTCCTTGCGGGGCATCTCCTTGGTGCTCATCCGACTTGGGTCTCGGAGGCCGCTCATCTGACAGATCAGGTGAGGCCGGCCTTGGAGCGGGAGAACTCGGTGCGCCACGAATGCGGCCAGCAAGTCGGCCCCGACGAGTCCCTCCGACTGTGTCAAGACTCGGAGTCGCGCTACGGCGGCGGCTCCAGCGGGTGTCAGCGTCTTGACTCGATGGGACCAGCTGGGGAGCCTCCCAGTCAGGGGAGCGGCGTTGTAAGGCGGCAAGTTGACCCAGTCGCCGTTGGAGGCGAGGTTCTGCACGTAGAAGTACGAGCGCTGCCACATCTTCACCGACTTGATCAGCGTGATGGGAGGAAAGGGGTTGTCGGCCGTCGAGCGCCGCATCGCGATGAAGGCGTCGCACTGAGCCGGCACGCCGGCGATGTGCGTGCCGAGCTTAGAAGAGAAGAATTCTCCCCATAGCTCGATGGTGGGGAGAACACTGAGGAAACCTTCGCACAGAGTGGCGAAGGCGGAGAGCAACACCACCGTGTTCGGAGTAAGGTGGTGCGGCTGAAGACTGTGGAACTCCAAGAACGAGCGGAAGAAGCCGCTCGCCGGTAGCCCCAGACCGCGCATGAGGTGCGAGCGGAAGATGACTCGCTCGCCCTCTTCCGGCGCCGGCCGGATTTCCCCCTCCGGGGCGGCGCGGGGGCGCACGAGGTCCGCGCTGGGGAGACGGCGTGTCTGGCGGAGGAACTCGATGTGTTCTTCTTCTACCTCCGAGCCGTCCCATACGTCGGAACGCACGGCGGGGGCCGCGGCGGAGGAAGAGCTCATCGCCGCGGTATGGTGTGCTCTTGCTCGAACGGCGGAGGCTGGAAGGAGAGAAAGCAAGATGAGGCGAGGGAGCGGGGAAGAAGGGCGTGCGAGCTATGCCGCTCCGCTTCCCCCCGCCTACTTATAGCCCTGCGGGCTGAGAAGCCGAGGGGGCGGGCGTGGGATTAACTGCGCCCGATGCCCCACGCCGCCCTACGATTTACCCCACGAAGTTACTGCGCGCGGTAACGACGTGGGAAAACCAACCGTCCACGGCCGCAACGGATCCGTTCGTATGCCGAGGCGCGGTAGTGGCGGGCCCCTCCTGATGGCCCGTCCCGTCGTGCGCGTGGGCAGGCAGACTGTTCTCCCCACGTGGCATCACGTGATAGGACCGCCCTGATGGCAGCGGGGAAGCGTATCAGGCACGCCGCCTGGTTTCCCACCACGACTTTCGAGCTGCGGCTACTCATTAAACCTCCGACTTTCGACAGTCGGCCCAAGGGAAGACGGCAGCCGAGTCCCAGAGTCTGCACTTTGAAGATTGAAACTGCTGAAACCCCACAATGCAGCGACCGTAGGGCTTCACCAGCTTCGGGGACTACTATCGGAGTAATGGGCCACGGGTAGGCTAACCCGAGCCCCAGGACATTTCAAGACATCGGGGTAGGCCGCGCCCCTCAGGCCGAGTCCCAGGAGCGACTCCAAAATATGCCGAGTCCCAGACGGCGACTCCCAGATAAGCCGACTCCAAGCTGGCGACCTCCAGAGAGACCGACTATGGAGAGTCGGCCCAAGACTCCTCCCTCATCTCGAAGTACGACGCGGGGTACGGTCACGGCATGGCCGTTCCCCCCTGCTTACGAAGGGCCGGCATGGCTACAGTGAGCCGTATCGCTGGAAGATCTCCGGCGAGATACGGCACTGTTGCCACGCCTGCCCTGACCTCAGCCACAGTGCGCAGTACACTGTGCCCACGACGCCGGCCTGTACGACCCAAAGGCGGCGGGGCCGCCTGTCAGTGGGTAGGCCGAAGGCGGCCTGGGCAACCCGAAGACGGACATGTGGGAGTCGGCCTCCCTAGAGTCGGCCGACTCCTCCCAGGGCCCACGAGCCATTAACCAGATAAGATGGGGAATGGCGATAGTGATCGCCCGATAGACGGCGACACTATTGCCACGACCCGATGACCGATCCTGCGTCATCAGGAGTGCCGCTACAGTATCAAGCCTGTCTGCGGGACCCGCCAGTCGACGGGCCCCAGAAGCCGGCGGGAAGGACGGCGGCCTAAAAGACAGACGGCTGGGACCCGTGCCCAGCCGGATTACTATTTTACCCCCGGGGGGTAGGCCTATATAAACCCCCTGGGGCACCCATGCAAAGGGTTCGGACCTAAAGAGAGATAGACCAGATAGCACGGGGAGAGGAGAGCTAGCCCTGCCCTCTCCTGCCTCTTGAAACAGCTCTAGGAGCACCATTGTAGCCACGTTGCTTTAGTGATCATGCGGGGACCCCACAGAGCAGCAGTAGGGGTGTTATCTCCTAGGAGAGCCCTGAAGCTGGGTAAGTTCCGCCGGCGTGCATGTCTTCGCCTCATCCCGCTTCCAGGCACCGGCGACGTTCTACTCGCTCCCACCATGATAAGCCATCCTTTGGCATATGTCGTACCCAACCCCCGACAATTTTTGCATTGTGTCTACTGTAATGTAACTTTTCCATGGCTTAATCCACTAATATAAATTGATAGCTTCATCAAAACAAGCAAACTATGCATCAAAAACAGAATCTGTGAAAAACAGAACAGTCTGTAGCAATCTGAACATTCACCATACTTCTGGTACCCCAAAAATTCTACCAAAATTAGGAAAACTAAACAATTTGTACATCAAGACAGTGCAAAAGGAATCAGAACCATTTGACCTTCTAGTTAAAAGTGTAAAATCGCGCACTACAGCCAAAGTTTCTGTCTTGCACCGTACAAACCAACAAGCATTGTAAACATCCTAAAGGCAAACCTTGGCACATTATTTTTATAATACAATGAAATTGTACAAGGGGATAATTATTTTTGTTGAAAAGTTTCTGTAATCAAGATTCACAAAGTTTCCGTGAGCATGAACAAAGTTCAAGGAGCTCTCCCACTTCAACAATGCTTGTCTCTCTCACTTTCACTTTCCTTTTGAAAAGTTTTGGGTTCCCCTCTTTATATTTTTTGTTTTTAAACTATATAAAATTACTAAACATAAATAAATGACTCTCTAAAACTTCCGGGTTGTCTCCCTGGCAGCGCTTTCTTTAAAGCCATTAAGCTAGGCACATAGTGCTCAAGTAATGGATCCACCCGGATCCCAAGGTATATCAAAGCCAATTTTAATTAACAATGATTTATAATTTAGTAGTGATCACAAAGTAACATATATCATGCAACAACGAAGTCTAACTCTCTTTCTATGCATTGGCATGTCATAAAATAACAATTCGTGCACACATAGTAAAGGCCAATGCATAGTTAAACAGTTTCTTGCAATTCTATCATATTGGAAACATAGAGAGGTGGAGATATAGTTCCTCTCTCATAATAATTGCAAGTAGGAGCAGCAAGCACATGCATATCACATTCATCAAAATTATCATGTGGAATGATAAAAGGCATCCCATCAATATAATCCTTACTAAGCACAAACTTCTCCGATATAGTGTAGTTTGGAGAATTCAAAAAGATAATAGGACTATCATGTGTGGGTGTAATAGCAACAATTTCATGTTTAACATAAGGAAATATAGCAAGTTCATCTCCATAAGCATCATTCATATTCGCATCTTGGCCACAAGCATAGCAAGCATCATCAAAAAGGGATATTTCAAGAGAATCAACGAGATCATAGCAATTATCATAGCAATCACCCTTCGGTAAGCACGAAGGGGAATTAAACAATGTATGAGTTGAAGAGTTACTCTCATTAGAAGGTGGGCACAGGTAGCTAATCCGCTCTTCCTTCTTTTGTTCTTCGCTCTCCTCATCATCTTTTTCATTCAATGAGCTCACAGTTTCATCAATTTCTTCTTCCATAGACTCCTGCAAAATATTAGTCTCTTCTTGGACAGCAGAGACTTTCTCAATAAATGCATCAATATTTGAATTGTATTCATAATTCTTATAACAATATTTAAGTATAGAAAAATTTTCAGGTCTATAAACTGAATCATCAAAATCATCAAACTCTTTAAACATAGATTCAATCTCATAAGCACCCATAAAAGCAACAAATTCTTCTATTTGTTCCACATCATAGTAATCATATACACCATTAGCATAAGAAGCTAAGGTTTTATTATCATTGAATTTGCATGAAAAGGGAAGGTGTGGAGCCTTCATCCTAGAGCAACAAGTATAACCATGTATCAAGCATAGTTGACGAGCATACCAATGTAATATATGAATTTGATCCCATAATAGGTTCCCTTTTTGTGTCAAGCGATAATCCCTAAAGTATTCACGTTGATCCAATGTTCCCATAACAAAGTTGAATGGGGTTTTCTCAGGATTATCAAAGTAGTACATAATTTCTGTCACATAACGAGCATCGAGGGTTTTAGGAGGTTCCCCATCTCCATGAGTAGCAAGTACACCTAATTTTTTTGGTATTTCGTGTTCCATATCCATAACTAGAGATAGAGAACAACTAAGAACAATAAATAAAAATTACTTAGTGATAAAGCAAACAAGCACACACGAGAATATTCACCCCACGCTATGACTCCCCGGCAACGGCGTGAGAAAAAGGTCTTGATAACCCACAAGTGTAGCCTCTTTCGATAAGTAAGAGTGTCGAACCCGACGAGGAGCTAAAGGTAGAATAAATATTCTCTCAAGCCCTATCTGCCACTGATATAACTCTATGCACGCTTTAGTGTTCGCTTTACCTAGAACAAGTATGAAATTAGAAGTACTTTGTAGGTGTTGTAGGATAGGTTTGCAAGATAATAAAGAGCACGTAAATATAAACTAGGGGCTATTTAGATAAAGAAGCAATAAAGTAAATATAGCGAGTGTGGAAAAGTGGTGGTAGAAGTTGTGAAATTGTCCCTAAGCAATTGACTACTTTACTAGACCGATAGCAAGTTTTATGTGGGAGAGGCATAAGCTAACATACTTTCTCTTCTTGGATCATATGCACTTATGATTGGAACTCTAGCAAGCATCCGCAACTACTAAAGATCATTAAGGTAAAAACCAACCATAGCATTAAAGTATCAAGTCCCCTTTATCCCATACGCAACAACCCCCTTACTCGGGTTTATGCTTCTGTCACTCAAGCAACCCACTATAAGCGAATCATGAACGTATTGCAACACCCTACAGCGGGAATTCCTCACGCTTGCGGGACACGGAGGGCACAATAGGACAGCAACATAACCACAAGCAAATTAAACCAATCATAGCAATTCATCAATCACCGATAGGACAACAAAAATCTACTCAGACATTATAAGATGGCAACACATCATTGGATAATAATATGAAGCATAAAGCACCATGTTCAAGTAGAGGGTACAACGGGTTGCGGGAGAGTGGACCGCTGAATATAGAAGGGGGGAAGGTGATGGAGATGTTGGTGAAGATGATGGAGGTGTTGGTGAAGATCGCGGTGATGATGATGGCCCCCAGCAGCATTCCAGCGCCCCCGGAAGCAAGGGGAAGAGAGCCCCCCCTTCTTCTTCTTCTTCTTCCTTGACCTTCTCCCTAGATGGGAGAAGGGTTTCCCCTCTGGTCCTTGGCTCCCATGGCTTGGGAGGGGCGCGAGCCCCTCCGAGATTGGATCTATCTCTCTATCTTTCTCTGTTTCTGCGTTCTGGGATTCTGCCCTGGCACCGTTTCTTTTATATCCGGAGATCCGTAACTCCGATTGGATTGAAACCTTCGCCTAGATTGTTTTCCAAAAATTAGCTTTCTTGCGGCCAAAGAAGGGCATCAACTGCCTTACGAGGGGCCCAGGAGGGTGGGGGCACGCCCACCTGGAGTGGGCGTGGGCCCCTATCTCGTGGCCACCTCGTGCACCGTCTCGCGTTGATTTTACTTCCCCAAAATCACAAAAATTCCAAAATAATTCTCTGTCCGTTTTTATCCCATTTGGACTCCGTTTGATATGGGGTTTCTGCGAAACATAAAACATGCAATAGACAGGAACTGGCACTGGGCACTGGATCAATATGTTAGTCCGAAAAAATAATATAAAAAGTTGCCAAAAGTATATGAAAGTTGAATAATATTGGCATGGAACAATCAAAAATTATAGATACGACAGAGACATATCAGCTGGTCTTCAGGCGTCGGTCGTCCGCTGAGGGTCGGTCGTCCGCTCGCTGTGAGAGGCCGGTCATCCAATGTCATCTGGACGTCCGCTCGCTGGAGCTTCTTCGGTAGTTCCTCTTCTTGTTCCTCGCGCTTGGTGTCCTTGCCATCTTGCCCAATGCTCCTAGCTGATTCATGGCCTTCCTCCTTGTTCCTGGACATGCATAACACACATGTTTGAGGTAGTAGCCATGTCTCACATGTGGAAAGTGATGGTTCGGAGAGGAGCGAGTTCAACTTGTGTCCCATGGCGTATAGTCGAGGTCTCATCTTATGTATCCTTGGGTCATGGGGAGTGGTCGAAGTGGACATGGGGATGATCGTAGGATGCTCCGCATCACTTGTACTAATTCATACTCATCCTCCTCGCGAGGTAATCCATCACAAAGCAGGAGTAGGGTCTTACACCGCAAGGTGGCCCGAACCTGGGTAAATCATCATGTCCTTCCTTCCTTCCCTCTCGCTCGAGCATGTCGGAGCATTGCCGTGAGGCAGTGAGCAGCGAGGCTTGACGAAGTGGTGTTCTTCATGCACACCCCAGAGTTCGAACCTCACTTTGGGGCCCCGGAGCCCCGATTCCGACAATTACCAAAAATGGCGAGATTGAAAGTGCAAATAATCCCGAGTGGTTTTAGTTATTCATAACAACATATAGCTCATTGAAATAATATCCATTCAAGATAAATATTTCAGGAGGTTCAATGATTGGCATGGCATGGACTAGAGATGTGGCCCCCTCAAAAAATGCTAACGATAAATATTGAAAAAAGCTCAAGACTCTTCATTTCTATTTTAGTGATCCAAGATCACATTGAGTTCATAGGAAAGCCAATACTACTGAAAGGGATGAGGTGTTGCTTAATGGTCTACTTACTCAAGTGCTTAGTGATATTGCTCCAAAACCCTCATCCACTTTCTCCATTCAAATATGTCCAAAACCCAAATACCAACTCGGCCCCACCGATTCTTTCTACTCGGACCCACCGAGTTCATTTGACATAGGCATTGCTAGAAACGCTAACAATTCGGTCACACCGATACGAATCTCGGTCTCACCGAGATGGCCTTGCAAATTCCTTGTGACTTGTTGTAATTATTTCGGTCTCACCGAAATGTTGCAATCGGTCTCACCGAGTTTTCCTGACAGATTCTTAGTTGCTTATTGCTTCATTTCGGTCCCACCGAGTTGATGCAATCGGTGCCACCGAGATGAAGTTTTCCCTAAGCCCTAGCACATTGGTCCCACCGAGTTGTTCCAGTCGGTCCCATCGATATTCCTAATGTTCATATTTTTTGAACTGATCGGTGCCACTGAGTTTACATATCGGCGCCACCCAGATGAGTTAAAAGTGTGTAACGGTTGGATTTTGTGTGGAGGCTATATATACCCCTCCACCTCGTCTTCATTCATGGAGAGAGCCATCAAAACGTGCCTACACTTCCATCATTCATTTTCTGAAAGAGAATCACCTGCTCATGTGTTGAGATAAAGAGATTCCATTCCAACCATTTTGAACCTTGATTTCTAGTCTTCCCAAGTTATTTTTCACTCAAATAATTCTTTCACCATAGTCAAATCTATGTGAGAGAGTTGAGTGTTGGAGAGACTATCATTTAAAGCACAAGAGCAAGGAGTTCATCATCAACACACCGCCTATTATCTTTTGGAGAGTGATGTCTCCTAAATTGGTTAGGTGTAACTTGGG
This sequence comes from Triticum dicoccoides, assembly GCF_002162155.2. NCBI lineage: Eukaryota > Viridiplantae > Streptophyta > Magnoliopsida > Poales > Poaceae > Triticum > Triticum dicoccoides. Next base: position 106,356,865 of record NC_041381.1, on the reverse strand, counting down.
AGCCTCCGACATGTTGTGGAGTTGAACCAAAAAGTTTATAAGGGCAAGATCATTTACTTCGTGAAGATCTACCCGAGTGAGGCAAGTCCCTCATGGGCGATGACCATGGTGGGATAAACAAGATTACTTCTTCGTGGACCCTTCGTGAGGGAGCCCTCCGTGGACTCGTGCAGCTGTTACCCTTCGTGGGTTGAAGTCTCCATCAACGTGGTATCAGAACCACGCCAAAAATCTTCGTGTCTCCATTGTGTTTGACTTCTCTAGACCCTTCCCTTTAACTTCATGTGTAATGTTTTACTTTCCGCTGCTATACTCTTAAAATTGCATGTGTAGGTTGATTGCTTGACTTGTACTAATTGCTAAAATCTGTCTACAACTAAAATTGGGAAAATGATAGACCTGGGCGCGATCGCGATGGATCGGACGGCTGTCGCAGGGTGGGCTCGTGAACGTGAAAAAGTGCAGCTGCACTTGCTAGAATTTGGGTTTAGACCCCCTTCGATTACGTCTTTTACTTTTAGACAATCCCCTCCTGATTACGTAATCCCGGAAGGGCGCCTTCAACTATTCTACACTATAGCTGGCCAAATGGGCCGTTCTTTTCGGGCCGGCCCGTGAGCACGCGCGACACGGCCCGCCTTGGGCCAGGCACGTCACGGTCTAAACGGGCCGGGCCTGGCACGCGGCACGCCCTGGGGCGTGCCTGGCCCTGGAGGCTGGGCACGCGGGCCGGCACGGCACGGCCCGATTACGTTTTTTTATTTTTTTTATACATCTATATATGGCCCAGTATATAAAAATAGGCTAAAAAACGCTCAATGCGGCAAATAACAGGCTGAAAATATGCGGCCCACCGTGCTAAACGGGCCAACGTGCCGGCCCGTTTACTAACTGGGCCGTGCCTGGGCCTGGGGGCGCAGCACGCGGGCCGGCACGGCATGGCCCGTATAGTAATCGTGCCCTGGCGGGCCGTGCCGGGCCAGGCACGATTACGATGGGCCGGGCCGTGCCGTGCCGGGCCGGCCCGTTTGGCCAGGTATATTCTACACCAGCTGGGCTCTCTCAGCGCTGGAGAGCGCACGCCGCGCCGCTCGCCTTCTCCCTCCGGCTAAACCCTAGCCCGACGCCACGCAGCAACTTTCTAGAACCTTCTCCACGATGGCGCTCCTCCGAGCCCTCCGGCGAGCCCTCCCGCCGCTCTACTCTCCGGCGGCGCCTCTTTCCCGGCGCGCCCCAGGTCCTCCTCCGCTCCCTTCCCGTCCACTCCGGCTCCTGGATCCGATCGGGTTCCGGCCCTTCTCCGCCGCGGCTGCCACCGCCACCGCCGTCGCGCGGGCGCCGGAAATGGGGGCCAGCCTCTTCAGAGGGCTCACGGAGACCAGGTTCCCCAAGCGGCGGCCGGGATTCGTGTCCCGGCGCAAGAGAGCCAGCCTGCGACCCAAAGGTACGGTGATCTCTGCCATTCGGCGTTTATTAGCAGTCTAAAGATGGCAACGATCTGCACAATTCGTTTTGGATTATCGCCATTTTAGTTGTGCGTCGCTGCTGTGCCGATTTATGCGATTCATTCGAGCTGCGCGCCGCTCTTGCAGTTTCAGTCTGGTTAACACTGCTGATGCTGCTGTTATTGGTTGGCAGGTCCGCACTACTGGGTGAAGTGCACGCCGGGGGAGCCTATCCCTTCGAGCCAGCCGAATAAGGGCAGTGTCCAGGGGAGGAAGGAGAAGAAGCGTATCAAGCAGCGCAAGGACTTTATCATGGTGTGCATTTTGTTCAGTTCCCTGCAATGCTTGTTTTAATTGTGTGTTGGCCTGTTGGGTGTATGCAAGGTTATTAAAATCTATCTGTGTCTTGGGAGTGGAAAAAGTATCAGGCCGATGAAATTCTGAGAACATAGGTACTTTTAACAGGTGGATGAAATCGTGAGAACGTAGGTAATTTTTTCATGCTATCGAGTAGTCCTAAATACCATGTTTGTAACGGAACTGGCTAATCATAGTTTAGGCGAGTCTGCCTTTTAAAAGTACCGTGATAATACCAACACCTACATTTCTAGTAAGTCACCATTCTATATGTTTCCTTGGTTTTGCTTTAACTTATTGCGTTCTTGTCATTGACTTGAAGCTGTTAGTTTCAACTGTTTCAGTACTCAATACTCTCACGCACCTTACCTTCTTACTTTATAAAAACAAACCTGTCTTTTCATAATGTAGTTCTATGTGAAACTTTTGTTACGATGTTCACTTATGCTCTGTCCATATGTCCAATTGATGACCCAGACCTGAATTCTCTATTTATGATTTTACTTACATTCATTTATCTTGCTTTGGCAGGCTGAAAAGAGGAAGCGCAAAGCACAATATTCTGTTGCTGTGAAGAGAAAGGAGGCAGAACGGACAGAGAGAAAGATGGCTGCCGTGGCAAGAGACCGGGCATGGGTGGAAAGGTTGGCAGAGTTGAAACAGATAGAGGCAGAGAAGAAAGCCACGATGGCTTAAGGAGCTCCTCTGGAAAATGGCAAGGCGTCTAACTTGTTTCTGCTGCTCCGTTTCGTCGCTATTTTTTCTTTCCTTTTCAGATAGCCTGAATATGTTCTGTGCAACAATTGTCAACAATGTCTCAACCCTTCTGTGTGGAACTCTGGCTGTACCCCTTTCCTTCAACAGCAATCCCAAAATTGCTGATTTTGTTTTAATACGGTGTTCCCAAATTTGTCTTCATTGTAATGAAACATCTGCTCTATGATGCATGTAGAATAAACCAAATGATCGTAGTTGTGTGCTGGTAATCAGAAATGACAAATGTGTGCAACCTTCTGTCACATTTGTGGCACCGAAGTTCGTTTGGAATCAGTATTGGAACTACTAATGTTTGTTGTTGATCTACTGCTCATCTTCCTTACCTCCCTTTGCATTCAACCCCCTCAGTTCTGATGTCCTGGAAGAGCAGTTTATGTTGTGTTGCAGAATATTGCATAAATGTCACAGTTCTAGAGAAGCATCTATGAATTAGATGCAGATTGTTCTTCCATAGCTTCCAGCCTTCCTATGCTTCCATGTTTTTTTGTCAGTCTCCATCCCTGCTATTCCAGGTGGCCTGTTTCCCTGTCCTGGGCACTCTGACCCCATTCCTGCAGATTTAGTTGCCTGGCAATTGCGCTTTCAAACATGCAACTTGCAGTGGATGAGCGATCCCTGTTGTTGCAGGGTACCTCCCCTACTGGAAGAATGCTCCTTGCAGGAACAACTGCTGCTGTTATAATCCCCATATAATGAGAGTCCATGAATCTTCAACAGGGGGGGCACTCAGATGACCTGTTCTAGTGGAATTTGATGATACTCAACTAAAATCACCGAATGGCTTCATTACGGGTTGAGATTAAGAGTTTGGTTAGTGCTGAGTCTCCCCTGGGCTCTTCTCGGAATCATTCCCCACTTGGAGGCTACCTGGGTTGCAAGGAGGTGAGTTCAAGATCAGACTGTCTCTTTGCTTGTGTTGTGTTCCAGAATTTGCATTGAATCAGCATCTTGTTAGACAGTCATAGCTGACACGGGACACTAGATACTTTGCTTCCTAGAGACAGATTGTCCCAAAACTTAGAACACCTGCAATCCAGTAATCACTTGGCACCTTTTGAGATTCCGTCTAGTATTATTCTTATCGGCGAAGTTGCTGCACCGTCTATCCGGCATCAAGTTTTATGTGAAAAAGGTCGATGAGAATATATTCTATTCTAACCAATGCTAATCACACATGGTCACTGCACATTGCTTGTGATACAGTTATTTCGTTCTTATCAGGAGTTTGTCTTATCGTTACATTATTCTGCCTTGAATTAGAAGCGCCTTCTGAAATATTGCTGAGCTGTAAAGCCTTTCCCTACCAGACAACCACATAAAAAAAATACCATGGTCCATGGGTGCTGAAGTTGGAGAGCCTGTCTTAGGTTTAGCCTCAGTTTAGGGATAATCATATCAGAAGGTAGACAGGCCAAAACATGACAACTATAGAAGTCAGACCAACAGTACATGTGCTGATATAGTCATATAGCTGACTCTGTGGGTTTTACTCGATAGACATGACATCACTTTTCTTTCGAACTCACCAACTAGATATGTACTAAAAGAAATGTAAAGCACTTTGGCTACCATAGTGGAGAAAGGTTAATGGGGATATATGCTCTTGTAACCAATACAAACTGTAGATGATCACTGCACTTTTTTGTGATAAAATTATTTGATTTTTTCTCATTTGTTTGGCATCCCATTAATATATATTTTCCTTGAGTTAGAACTTAGTTCTTTCTGAATGGTTGCTGAGCTGTATCCACTATCTAAAGTGCTTTCAACTCACTTCAAAATACGACGGTCCATGCCATGAGTGCTAAAGATGGAGAGCCTGTCTTAGATTTAGCTGTAGTCTATGGGTCTACTGATATCATATCAGAAGGTAGGCATGACCAAAACATGGCAAATAGAAGTCACACCAACAGTACATGTGCTGATATGGTCATATATATATAGACTGGATTTCCCACCATAGACAAGAAATCTCTTCTCTTCTGAATTCTCTAACTAAATATGCTTCAAAATGCAAAGCATTCTACCAATACTGGATAAACTACACATGCCTTCACTTCACCATCTTGTACTTTCCTCATACTGAATATCTACAGAAGATTAATTATTGGTCACTACCAGAGTGCTATGAAGAACTGACCCAACCCCTCGGCCATTGACCATCAAGAAAATATTATACATGAGGTGAGTTCCGATGGCTAGCCTAGTACATCTGTTCCCTCCTATCGCGGAACCATCGCCACCTGTAGCAAAAACCATAAAGCAGTGTTAGAGAAATCAGAGCAAATAGATGGCCACAAACAGAAACTGTGTTATATTGCCAGTATCATCATTACTTTTTTATGTGTGCAAAGAATTTCGTTAATGAAGAAGCAGCGAAGCATGATTATGCAGTTGTGAAAACAGAATAGAA
>NC_041381.1:106320777-106351499 GCF_002162155.2 Triticum dicoccoides | reverse complement strand
TGAATAAGCACTATTCAGAAATTATTCAGAAATAAACTAATCCATTTTTTCGCTTTAATCATGACACTGGAAATGCATTTTTGGGGCTGAAACCAAACATCTGAAAAGAAAACAAATGCCAATGAAAAGCAGCAATCAAACAGAAATGGAGTGGCAATTTTATTTTGTTTTTATTTTTGGCTGAAAGTACCAGTAGTAGTCCCAGCGTGGATTGATCTTGGACATGCGGTTTACCCCGTATGGGTACTCGGAGACAGAGCGGCGGGCGTTTCTGAAGGCGCAGCACCCGCAGGCGCAGATGCAGATGAGGAAGACGAGCACGATGACGTTTAGCACGGAGATCTTGTGCCAGTCCTGGCGCACCTGCTCCATCACGCCGGCCTTGCACGAGTTACACTGGTAGCATAGGATGTTTGGGGCATTGTTCCACTGGTAGCAGTCCTCATCCTGCGCTCCGACCGGCATCCCCCCACTGTATGCGCATGATGTTGGCGGCTTGCAGCACCCAGACTGCATGATAGTGCATAGTTCCATTAGTAATTTTAGAAGCAAAGCTATTAGTTAGAACTACAACTTGTATTAAAGTAGCAGAGGTGCAGGAGCACTGAAGATGCTCTGAGCTAGAGATTGACTAGACCTAGTTTGTTTAGTTTATCTGAAAATGGGTTCAAAATTTGTCCTGAGGTCACACTCTTTACTGGGTTTTGAATCTTGGTGGCCAATAAATTTGATGTTTTTGTCCAAATAGACAATGAACATAAACCTGTGCTTGAGGTATTTAAATTTACATAGATGCAACTGGTGAACTGGATCAATTCATTGTTTAGCTATTTTTTATGTTTCCATTTCTTTGACAATTTGTTATGTTTGTGCCGGGCGGCTATAGTTGAGATTATCAGTTCTGTTGTACTACAACTACAAGTGCTGAAAGCAGTGGAGACAAATAGCAAGAGGAGCAAATATGGAAGAAAATGAGCAGTAGGTGAAATGCAAACCTGTATTGGCGTGAGATCATGCTGGAGGTAATCCATGGGAGTCCAGTTGGCGATCTTGGGGCAGGCCTTGGACCCGACGACGCAGGCCAGCGCGGGCTTCCAGTACTTGATGTCCTGCATATGCTTCTGGAGCCACGAGGAGTAGTCCGAGATGTGGTACTCCCTGTACGGCCTCCCCTGCACCTGCGTGCCGCCGCCTCCCGCCGTGACGGCGAACCCGAACATGGTGAGCCCGAGCAGCATGCCGATGAGGAGTATCACGGCGAAGAGGTAGAGCCACAGCGCCCAGGCGACGTGGAAGCAGGCGCCCACGAAGCCGGCGAGGGAGATGAGGAGCACGATGAAGCCGATGATGAGCAGCGGCGTCTGCAGCATGGACGAGCACGTCGTCGTGGAGCCCTTGGCCAACCAGAGCCCCGCCCCGATGACCGGGATGGAGGCCAGGAGCGTGGCCAGGTTGAGGTAGCCGATCATCATGTTGCTGAAACGCTGAGGGTAGTACATGCCGTCCATCTCGGTCCAGCTCCTGCTCCTCCTGCTCAGGTTCTTCTTGCTCCTTCCCCTGCTCCTGCTCTGTTCTTATGTGCACTGCTGCTGCCTGCTGGCCTTTGGTTTGGTTTATATGATATGGCTACCTATGGTGTTCTTGGCTCTTGTTGCCCTTCATTTGATTTGGCTTGTCTCACTCTCACTCCCCCTTCTACTGATTGGGATGGTGGTAGTGTGTCCTGGAGCGGCCTGGTGCAAAGCAAGCTTTGCCTTTCTTCTTGCCTTGGAGAACTACTTTTGCATCCTGGTGACTGTGCGTGTGTGTGTCCCTGCAATGCGGCGTACTTGTGGGTATTCTAACGCTGGCTTTGGCTTTGCCTTTGTGGAGGCCGTTCTTTAATAATGCCGTGGTGGTTTTGGGAAATCTGAGGCGCCTACCCTTGCCTTTATTTACTTTGTTTTGGTTCGAACTTTGGCCTTTTCCGCGCTACGTGTATGCTTTCAACCCGTCACCGTATTTTCCGCCTCGGCACTCTATTTCCTTCTTTCTTTCTTGCAAGAATACCATTTTGCAGTAAAATGGGAAGCGTTGCCATTTTCACATCTTACATCCACTAAAGCTCAGCCAGTCCACAGGATAAGAATTCAAGAGCATCAGGCCTTATAATAAAAAACCAATAAACAAGGATGTACTCCCTTTGTCCCAAAATTCTTGTCTTAGATTAGTCTAGATACGGATGTATCTAATACTAAAACGTGACTTGATACATCCGTATTTGGACAAATCTAAGACAAGAATTTTGAGACGGAGGGAGTATATATTTGAGAGAAGCATATATTTGTTTTCTTATTTGCTGGAATAAGAATAAAACCTCCCCACAGATTTCCATGTTTGGCATCAATTCTCCATTGCCAAAAAGCATTGGAATTATGGCGCGGCATCGTCCTCGATGCACGGGTGCCTTAGCCGCTGCCCGGATGCTTAATCATGAAGCAAGAAACATAAACACAAGAGATAGGTCTGGGCATCCGGATTCCGGCTTTCTGGACGACCATGGCCCTTTCATTCTTTCTTTCTTCTTCTCCTTACATCAGAGTGCACGAAGCAGGCTTGCTTTGCTTTATAGCCATACAACACCAGTATCACTTTGCATGCAAGTAGAAAAGATGGAAGGAGGGTCCTAGCCAGTCGTCTTGCTGCCCGGATCAGTGGCAATTGGAAAGCGCATCGTATGCATAATGCATCCACTTTTCATCCTTTGCTCACCACCTTTTCTTTCTTTCTCTTTGATGATTTGTGTATTCTCTTTGGGCAGGATAAGCTCATCAATCAGGATGCCGCGGCCAATCAGCTTAAAGCAGTGAGTGCGATCATTTGCTCTAATGACAAATGTGGCGCCGCTAACCGCATATTATACTTTAAAGATATTCTTTTCTTTTTCACTGCCCTGGAGTGCCTGCCTTTTCTTGAGGTGTTTTCTCTTCACTTCTCTGGGACGTGAAAGTACGTTTGGGGTGACAGAAAGTGCGCACCGGAGGCGCATCGGGATCCGGAAACCCCTGGGTGGCTCGAGATAGAGCCATGCTATCAACGTTTGATTTGATTATGAGATGTTTAAAGCAGCGATGATCTTTGATACTGACAACCGATTACCTTGTTCACTAGCTGGGCACATGTTCATAGGCTGCCCGAGTGAGTGATCGTGTTGTTGCTTGGACAGGAAACAGATGGCGCGTCTAGTGGATGCACTTTTTTTCCTTTTTGAACAGTCATATGCAGCGGTAGAAAGGCCACTAAAGTCTCACAAATGGTTGATTCTCCTGTGATGATACATATATTGCACCAGAGTCCTGCACTCCCAAGTCACAAGCTAGGCATCCTGCATTCTTTTTCTTCATCTCCTTCCTCAGCTTGTTCTGTACATAAATAAACTATGCGCTTAAGTTGCGTGATAAACTGACACGGAGGTCATGTAAATTTTCGATGAAACAACAGGACAGTGCTGTATTTCATTCATGAAGAAGAGAGAGCAATGACAAGGGTTCACAAGGCAAAACAAGGGGAAAACCTGGCGCTGGGTACCAGTATAAACAGCCAGCTAATACTTTTTGTTCAGAAAAAGAAGGGGCGTGCTATGCGTCGGTCGGCGGAAAAAGATCCGCTGCCCCGCCGGCCGTCCGATCTAGGTCGCCCAGCATAGTCCAGCGTACAATGCCTCTTTGCACCAAGAGTATTGTTTCAGAAAATAACGGTGACTGTTGCAAAAGAACATTGTTTTAGAAACACATTGCTGCTATTGCAACAAGAGATTTGTTTCATAAACACATCGCTGACCATTGCAACAAGAGCTCTGTTTTAGAAACATTGGTGACGTTGCAAAGCAGCTTGGCATATGATCCCGCTCTGCAACAAGACCTTTGTTTTAGAAACATGACTGACTATTGCAATGAGAGCTTTGTTTCAGAAACATTGGCAACGTTGCAAAGCTTGTAAACACGCTACGCATGGGCTGTGGCGGAGCCAGTGGGGAGGGCTCCTCCGACACTGCTGACGCCGATGGAGAGGTTGTGCGCTCGCCACGCGGCGCTGGAGCGACGACCGAACCGCACGGATCTCAAGAACTATCGTTGACGGCGGTGGGTTGCTCGGCGATCCCAATCTAGATGCAGGGATGGGAGAGTTGTGAGCGGCGGGGCGGCCGGCTGCCTGGTATGAGCAAAGGCGACGGCCGGCTTCCAACGCCCTCGCCTGATATGTAGCGGGAAAAAGAGATGCAAGAGAAAGAGATTATAATCGCGGGAAAGAAGACGATGCGGTTGCCTAGTTGCAGGAAACGGACGCAGATGTGGGGATGCTCTTGACCGTGTGATCAACATTTGATCCGACGGACACGGAGTTGGCGGACGTGCGCCCCCCATCGGTCGGTTGAAGGTAAGCTTTTCCCGAAAAAGAAAGATAACCCAGTGCTGGATACCGGTATAAACGGCTAGCTAAAAAAATACTCCCTCCGTTCCAAAATAGATGACCCAACTTTGTACTTAACTACTAAAGTTAGTACAAAGTTGGGTCATCTATTTTGGAACGGAGGGAGTACGTAGATAGATAAATGTATCAAAGGGGGCTTGAATATCCGGTCAAGTTGGCTGATCCCGGCCATAGAGGCGAGCCAAATTATCTTTGGTCAAGCACTTTCCTCTGACAGCCAACCACGCCCACGCCAGCATCTTTGTTCAAGCTCTTGTCGTCGCTACGCAGTGTTCCTTCAAACTGACAGAGGTGAGGCTCGAGCCTCGTCTGGCAGGCCACCAGTCAAAATGAGCTGAGCATATGAGGAATTATGCTCAAATTTCAATAGGCACAGGTGAGGGCGCCCATCGTCTTGCTGAATCCTTGAGTCCGATGCATACAATTCAAGGCGTGCCCATCTGACCAGAGTGAGATTGATGATGAGGATGGCACTCTTGCCATTGTTGATCAATGCTGCAATAAACAAACAATGCAAGTTATTGTTTCCGCAATTCTTTACTTATTGGCAAAGTAAGTTAAAAAGGAAGGATGGTAACTGCAACGGATTCTCTCTGCAGGGTTGTCAAACACGGATATATGCCGCCAAATGGATACACTGGATTAAGACAACGTGATTTATCAGCGTAAAAAGGATGGGGCCAAGGACAATAGAACTCAAATGAAACACACGGATCTTAGGAATGTCGCTGACAACGGTGGGTTGCTCGGCGATCCCAATCTAGATGCAAGGGCGGGAGAGTTGTGAGCGGCGGGGCGGCCGGCAGGCGGCCGGCTGCCTGGTGTGAGCAGCGGCGACGGCCGGCTTCCAACGCCCTCGCCTGATCTGTAGCAGGAAAAAGAGATGCAAGAGAAAGAGATTAGAATCACGGGAAAGAAGACGACGCGGTTGCCTAGTTGCAGGAAATGGACGCAGATGTGGGGATGCTCTCTCTTAACATTCTCGCACGCTTTAGCCGTCCGCTATGCACTGAAGCTTCTGAAGGCCTGCGCTGAATATGCCCAAACCATCTCAGACGATGTTGGACAAGCTTCTCTTCAATTGGTGCTACCCCAACATATCATCAAGGACAATAGAACTCAAATGAAACAAAAAACAGGGGAAAGAGATGACAAGATCAGAAGAACACCAGCCTTACTCTCAGACGAAAAGATGATACTGGTAGGACTAGGGTTCCTACCAGTGCGGCTACGCAGGTTATAGGGACAAGGAGGAGGTGGACGAGGGCTGGAGCGGGCGCGCCGGCGAGTGGGCGCCGTCGCGGCTAGGGTTTAGGTGCGGCGGCGGTTGGCTGATGGCGGCTAGGGTTCCGGCTCCTCAGGGAGCCGGGCAACAGAAGATGATAATATCTTTATTGCTTGATCTCAAACGATGTCTTACAACTAGTATTTATAACATTAGCCTAAGATAACTTGCCTAAAATAACTTGCCTAACATAACTTATGGGTCAAGCCCCTAATACTAATGCCCGGTGGGCCTCTTCCGGTTATAGACCAAACCGGTCATAACATCTCTCCCCGCGCCTCCGCAAACAACTCGTCCTCGAGCTGAAAGTCTGGATAGTGTTGGCGGAATTCTTCACGCTGCTCCCAAGTAGCCTCCTCCTCCGGAAGGCCTGCCCACTGAACGAGGACGAACCAGACACCACGATGGAGCTGCGCCTGCAACACCTTTGCCGGCTCTGGAAGAATGCGACCATCGGCGATGGGAGGAAGCGCCGGAGGAGCCGCCGGTGGCTCTCCACGGAAAGGCTTGAGCAGCCCCACATGGAAGACGTCGTGGATGCGAGCGCGGGCTGGAAGCTGAAGACGATAGGCCACCTTCCCAATGCGCTCCAAGATAGGGAAGGGCCCGGCGTAGCGAGGGCCGAGCTTGTGCTTCGCGCGCAGGTCGAGTGACTGCGTAGAGCGGTGGAGAAGACGCAGCCACACCCAATCACCCACCGCGAACTCCGCCTCGCGATGATGATCATCGTAGTAGTGCTTGGCCAGCTGCTGGGCCTGAAGGAGACGCTGACGAACCTCAGCAAGCATCTCGTCACGAGTGCGGATGAGGTCACCCGCAACCTCCGTCCGAGCTGTCTCTGGATCCACCGGAAGTATAGGCGGGGGTGGTCGACCATAGACCACCTCAAACGGCGTAGCACGCAGGGCGGAGTGATAAGAGGTGTTGTAGCAGTACTCCGCCCAAGAGAGCCAGTCCATCCAAGCGCGAGGCCGATCACCTGTCACACAACGCAAATACATGGCAATGACCTTGTTAACCACCTCGGACTGACCGTCCGTCTGAGGATGGAACGCCATACTCAGGCGAAGCTGGACACCCGCCATCCGGAAGAGGTCGCGCCAGACATGGCCCGTGAACACTGGGTCCCGATCACTGACGATCGAAGCAGGGAACCCGTGTAGACGGACGATGCCGTCGAAGAAGGCCCGGGCCACAGACGCCGCCGTGTATGGATGGCCGAGCGCGATGAAGTGGGCGTACTTGGAGAAGCGGTCGACCACCGTGAGGATGACCGACTTGCCGCCCACCTTGGGAAGGCCCTCAATGAAGTCCATGGATATATCCGCCCAGACCTGAGATGGCACCTCCAAGGGCTGGAGTAACCCGGCCGGCCTAAGGGTCTCTGTCTTGTTGCGCTGGCATGTCTGACAAGACCGAACCCAGTCGCGGACCAGGGCGCGGTCGCCAGGGATGTAGAAGTCGGCGCGAAGACGATGGAGGGTTTTCTGCATACCCTCATGACCCGCCAAGTGGGCGAGCTGTAACACCTGGTGACGGAGATCATCCTGTGCCGGTACAAAGACCCGGCGCCCATGTAGGAGCAGGCCATCAAAGAAGCGCCAAGGCTCCTCCAGGTCACCGGCCATGAGCTGCTGCTGAAGACGGACGACGTCGTCGGCCGTCGCAGTGGCGCGGCGAATGTCGGCGAAGAGGCCGAACGTCGGCCCGGAGCGGATGCACAGGGCCGCCCCGGCGGACTCGTCGGCGGCGGACGCGAGGTCGGAGTCGCGACGGGACAGCGCGTCGGCCACGGTGTTAAGGCGGCCCAGCCGATACTCGACGGAGAAGTCGAAGCCGAAGAGCTTGCTGATCCACTGGTGCTGCGGCACGGTCGACAGCCGTTGGTCCAGCAAAAACTTCAGGCTGTAGTGGTCGGTGCGAATGAGGAAGGACGGTCGACAGCCGTTGGTCCAACAAGTACGGCCGCCAGTGACGAACGGCCTGTACAAGGCCAATGAGCTCCCGCTCGTATGCCGCCAGCTTAAGATGACGCGGAGCGAAAGGCCGGCTGAAGAAGGCGAGGGGCCCATCGCCCTGATGAAGCACGACGCCGAACCCTGCGCCCGGGGCGTCGCAGTCCACCACGAACGGGCGGTCAAAGTCGGGCATCTAGAGGACGGGGCCCGTCGTGAGGGCCCCCTTGAGGGCCTCGAACGCCGTCGTCGCCTCGTCGTCCCAGGCGAAAGCGTCGCGGCGAAGCAACCGCGTGAGGGGTGCCGCGATGAGCCCGAACTCCCGGATGAATTTCCGGTAGTAGCAGGCGAGGCCGAGGAACCCGCGGAGAGCCCGCGGCGAGTGAGGCGTCGGCCATGCAGAGACAGCTGCCACCTTGTCGGCATCCATAGCCACCCCGTCGGCCGAGATGACGTGGCCCAAGTAGGCCACCGAAGGCGTCCCGAACGAGCACTTCGGGCGCTTAAGGTGGAGGTGGTGCGCTCGAAGCTCGTTGAAGACGATGGCGACGTGCTGGAGGTGCTCGGCCCAAGACGCATTGTAGATTACAATATCATCAAAGAAAACGAGCACAAACCGATGTAAGTAGGGCCTGAGGACGTCGTTCATCAGAGCCTGGAATGTCGCCGGAGCGTTGGTGAGGCCAAAGGGCATCACAAAGAACTCGAAGTGGCCGTGATGAGTCCGAAACGCCGTCTTGGCGATGTCATCCGGGTGCATGCGCACCTAGTGGTACCCCGACCGAAGGTCGAGTTTGGTGAAGAAGCAGAGGGCCCAGAGATACCTCTCCGACAATCGGAGTGACAAATCCTAATCTCGAAATACGCCAACTCAACAAGTACCTTCGGAGACACCTGTAGAGCACCTTTATAATCACCCAGTTACATTGTGATGTTTGGTAGCACACAAAGTGTTCCTCCGGTAAACAGGAGTTGCGCCCCGTGGAGCTCATCGAGGAGCTCGTCGACCACCGGAATAGGGAACTTGTCCTTAAGTGTAACAGCATTAAGGGCACGGTAGTCGATGTAGAAACGCCATGTGTCGTCTGACTTCCGGACGAGAAGCACTGGCGCGGTAAATGGCGAAGTGGAGAGCCGGATGATGCCTGCCGCGAGCATGAGCGCACACTGCCGCTCCAACTCATCCTTCTGCAACTGTGGGTAGCGGTAAGGCCGTACCGCCACCGACGCGGGGCCTGGCAGAAGATGTATACGGTGATCGTACGTGCGGGCGGGCGGCAGCCCCTGTGGCTCGGTGAAGATGTCCGCGTGCTGCTGGAGGAGGCTCTCCAATAGTGGGTGCTCGGCCGTGGCGGTGGTCACGGCCAGCTAGAGTGGAGTGGTTGGGGCGGCACCCCCAATGCCGTCCCACCGAATGCGGCGGCCCAACCGCCAAAAGGTCATCGTCAGCGCGTCGAAATCCCATAGAATAGGACCAAGAGTGCGCAAGAAGTCGACGCCGAGGATGAAGTCGAAGCAGCCCAAGTCAATGTCGGCGCAGGTGATGGTTAAGTGCTCGTCGCCGATAGTGATGGGCACGTCGCGGGCGAGCCCATGGCAGCGTAGACGGTCGCCATTCGCGACTGTGACTCGCAACTGCTCACCGCCGGTTGGCTGTAATGCAAGGCGCCGCATGGTGGTCTCCGGCAGGAAGTTATGCGTGGACCCTGTATCCACTAGGGCCACCAGGCGCTCGCCCTGGATCATGACCGATAAGAGCATCGTCCGTTCATCACGGATGCCGGCCAGCGCGTGTAGGGACACCACGAGGGCGGTGGCCGGGGCGGGCGCGGGTGCTGCTGCGGGCTCCGCAAGGGCTGGAGCGCCGAGGCCATCCTCCAGTGTGTCCTCCTCAGTCTCGTTTGTCGTCTCCAAGTAGAAGAGGCGGGGACAGACATGGCCCGGTGCATAGGGCGCATCACAGTTGAAGCACAAGCCCAGGCGCCGACGTTCCAGCTGTTCTGCCTGAGTGAGGCGCCTGAATGGCCGTGTCGGTGCCGGGGTGGGTGTCGGGGCGACTGTGGACGACGTCGGTGCTGCCTGAGACGGCCGGGGAAGCTGTCGGCCCCCACGTGGCGCGGATGGACGCGTTAAGGCCTGGGCGCACTGCTCGAACGCCCGAGCATAGTACATGGCCGTCTGAAGGTCTTGGGGCCCCTTCATCTCGACGTCCACGCGGATGTGGTCGAGAAGGCCGCCGATGAAAAGCTCCGCCCGCTGTAAGGCCGTCACACCGGGCGCGTGGCACGCCAGGGCCTGGAAGCGGTCGGCGAAGTCCTGCACCGTGGAGGTGAATGGCAGGCGGCCCAACTCGGCCAAGCAGCTCCCGCGGACCGGTGGCCCGAAACGAAGAAGGCACAGCTATCAGAAACGATCCCACGGGGGCATGCCGCCCTCGTCCTGCTCGAGGGCGTAGTACCATGTCTGGGCGGCCCCGCGGAGATGGTAGGAAGCCAGCCAAGTACGCTCCGACGCGGGTGTGCGCTGTCCGCAGAAGAACTGGTCACACTAGTTGAGCCAGTTAAGCGGGTCGTCGGATGTGGCGAAATCGATCTTGGCGAACCGGGGCGGCTGCTGGTGTGGCGCGCCCTGGCCCACTGCCTCGGCGGTGCGTAGGGCGGATGATGGTGCGCGGTCCATGGTGGAAGGCCCGGCGTAGTTCCTGGTGGCGCCCGACGCCTCGGGCTGCAACGGGAAACCGGACGGCGGGCGGGCCCTCGGGTAGGCCGATGGCGGCCCGTGAAGCCAGTTGGGGATTGGCGATGGCGATGACGGAAAGCGGACCTCCTGGATTGGAAGCCCGCTCGGCGACGACCGACCCAGGTTAGGGCTGGGATGGGGCGGTGGAGGACCCTGCTCTGTGGCCGCTGGAAGGGACGGCGCGGCGAGAGACGGCGCGGTCCAGGTGGGCCACTGCGGCCCCGTGGTGGCGGCGAGTGGCGCAGTTGCCGTCGCGAGCGGCGGCGGCCACTGTGGCCAAGGCGGCGGTGCGGCCACCGGGACGGGGAGCGCCGGGTAGCCTCCGGTGATGGCCCCCGGTACCGAGTACCACGACAGCGCCTGCGGAGTCGCGGCGATGGCTGGATGGAGTGGTGGAGGCGGCCCGTACGGACCTGCCAGGTAGAGGCGGATGCCCTGGACCGCGGCGACGAGGTCGTTGAGGACGCCGACCATTGCCTCCTGTGTGAACTGCTGCGGCTGCAGGGGAGGTGACGGCGGCGGCGTATGTTGGACGGGGGCCGGTGGCCGCCCGTGGCCCGGCGCGGTGCCGGGCGCCGAGAGCGACGCCGTGGCGCCCGCCGAGAGAGAGGCCATGACGCCCGGCGCGGAAGCGGCGGGGGTGGAGGAGTTGGCGGCAGCGGCGGTGGTGGAGTTGACGGGCAGCGGCGGTGGTGGCGGCGGTGGCGGAATTGGAGGTGGCGAAGACATGGTCGAAACCCGGGTACCTGATACCAAATTGGTAGGACTAGGGTTCCTACCAGTGCGGCTACGCAGGTTATAGGGACAAGGAGGAGGTGGACGAGGGCTGGAGCGGGCGCGCCGGCGAGTGGGCGCCGTCGCGGCTAGGGTTTAGGTGCGGCGGCGGTTGGCTGGTGGCGGCTAGGGTTCCGGCTCCTCAGGGAGCCGGGCAACCGAAGATGATAATATCTTTATTGCTTGATCTCAAACGATGTCTTACAACTAGTATTTATAACTTTAGCCTAAGATAACTTGCCTAAAATAACTTGCCTAAGATAACTTGTGGGTCAAGCCCCTAATACTAATGCCCGGTGGGCCTCTTCCGATTATAGACCAAACCGGTCATAACAGATACTCTCAGAAAAACGCACTGTACTTGTTTGATTGTCTTCTAAAGTGCGCTCAATGGTGCGTGAATGCAGCCTGGGCTCCGGAATGGGCAATCACTTTGTCAAATGCAACGAATGAATGATGGAAACAGAATTTGAGCTCGGGAGCAAATATGAAATTTCATGAAGCCGCTACCTTGTATTTTTGCAATGTCTTATTCTTATGATTTAAGATGTACTCCCATTGTTTCTGAATAATCTGGTAATAAAGAGATGGATCTGTTCATAAAGAGATGGCCAGGTACAATTATCACATATAAGCTAAAAACATGTTAAGTCAGCAAACATAAAAATCTTGCAGTAGGTAAGCATGACCGAATTTGGCAATTATTCCTAAACAAAAATTGAGATTGCATGATACAATTTAGTAAGACCTTAAAGATATAATCAGGTGCAACCTATGTCGGTTGGCACACCGTACGAATACGACAAATTCCCCCCAAAACTAGTCATTTAATGCTATCCATTGCCTCCATCAAAGCATCCATGATGTTGTAAAAAAGGGTGCAAACCTTAGTTTCAGCAACCAGTCCTGATTCATCAACTGATGTTTTCTTGACGAATCAACTTGACAGATGAAGAAATTAAAAGGATTTAAAGGTTCCGTGCTGCACAGTTTGGAAAAACGAAGTCAGGTCAGGATTGTCACATACATAGATGTACGTGATGGTATTGGACTCAGAAAATCAGGTACTGACCCTGAAAGATTGTGGTGAGATACATCCCTGGAAATGCAAAGTAACATGAAGCACTTGCAAACAGATGTTTTAGTATGATAGAACAAATTCCAATGCGTTGCACCCATGAACTTTCGGATTGAGATATTTAGTAATTCAAGCTTAAAAAACAAAAGGAACTGAACCCAAGATTAGGCATTCATGCCATGTTCGAATAAGTCACACACATATTGTTTAACAATAGAAAATCAACTGATAAAATGATAATTTTAATTTTTTATAAGATAGCTTTGAGGTCCTGCGGTAATTTGTTACTGTAGTTTAGAAAGAGACAGCATTGAGCTGTCAATGGTCATACATGTCCAAAACTGCAAACACTGTTAATTCAGCTCGATTAACTCAGGGATGAAATCCGCCGTGATGTGCATATGCTCCCAAATATTAGTAATCTTTTCACCATTAGCAAATGCGTCATGCACCAGACCGCCATTGTGGAGGTGGCCTGCAGATCAGGAACAATGGCCATAGGATGCACACCCAACAGCTAAGCACCGACAAGAACACCACGGTGGCACCGTCACCCAGCTCAATATTGGCAAGCACACAGAAGAGACTTGTCTACATCGTTGAGAGGGAGATCTGAACCATGACAAGGCTTATCTGCCAAGTCCAGCGCATCAACTGATTCCTTTAAAAAATTGGTACTTTGCAGGGAGCAATTGTAGTTGTTTCCGATATTTCCCATTCCCTGAAAAGAGAGACAACAACAACGAACTAGTTGAAGCTTCAAGTGAGATGCTCTTCCCATCAACTTTAGACATATATTTTCCGGCCTTGACTATCTCCCCCTTTTCCAATAGAGTTCTGATGACATCATTTATAAGACGAGAGCTAGGAGCACAGCCACTCTTCTCCATTGATGAGAACATACTGTCAGCTTCCTCCACTGCTCCTTCTTTTAGAAGATTTTGTACCATTACTCCGTAAGTGGAAGCATTAGGCACCAACCCGCTGGCTGGTAATGCAGCAAACAAATCATTAGCTTCTTCTCTTCTTTCAACCTTGTACAATGCATTAATGATGGTATTGAGTGTTGTGATATTGAACTTCACATTCATTGCACGTAATTTCTGGAATAGGACAATCGCTTCATCTGCGCAATTATTTCTACAAAGTCCTCCAAGAATTATATTATATGTAGAAATGCTCACCATTATTCCACTTTCGATCATCTCATCGAAGATTTTCTTCGCATCAGCAGTTCTCCCAGCACGAAATAATCCATTCAGTATGGTTTCATATGTAACAGTTGTAGGTTTAACTTTCTTATGCAACATTTGTCTGAACAGAATCAACCCATTAGCGATCCTTCCACGTTTACAATATCTACTGACAAGTGTGCTATACGTAATGACATTAGGCTCAATGCCAGCTGATACCATGGCATCAAGTACTCCACATGCTTTGTCCATCTCACCGACTAAGCAATATCCGTCAATCAGCGTACTAAACATACTGCTATCAGGTTTCTCACCTATGTCTATAACCAAGTCAAAGATATGGTGTGCATCTATAACCCTTCCTTCATTGCGTAGACTGTCCATTATTGAACTGAAGAGTGCAGTGTTTGGACGAGCAATACCTTTATCCATCATTTCAGAAATCAACTCCTTCGCTTTCACCAAATCACCATGTGTACATAAGAACTGAACTAGGGAGTGATAAACAACTGTGTCCGGCTGTACTCCCGTACCAACAACCATCTGACTGAACCTATCCATAGCATCAGTCAGCTTACCCATTCTCCAAAGTGCAGATATTAGAGTTGAATAGGTGACTACATCCGGACTCAGTCCTTGTCCCCGCATTTCAGTAAGTATGAGCATAGCTTCATCTATCAGCCCTCGTTTAGCATATGCACCAATTAATATGTTGAAAACTTTGCAGTTGGCTACAATGCCACCGCCTTTCATTGAATTGAAGAGACTCATCATATCAGCAAAGCTTCCTTCATTGGCATACCCATGAAGAAGAATAGTGTAGGAGACAATATTAGGCTTGTTGCCCTTTGCAGCCATGGAAAAGAAAACCTTTGCAGCTTCTTTGGTTCTTCCATGCTTGCAAAGGGAGTCCATGAACGAGTTCCAAGTGACAATATCTGGTATAAGACCACGGCTTGTCATTTCTCTGAAAATTTTACGCACCTCTTTCAGCCGGCCCAAAGTGGAATATCCATGGATCATGCTAGTATATGTCACCTCATCCGGTCGAACACCGTTATGAACCATCTGCCGAAGGAACAACTCTGCCTTGTGCATTGCTCCGGCTTTGCACAATGCATCGATAATCGAGCTATACGTCACAACATCAGGCACAACCCCTTGCCGCATCATTTCATTGAATAGATTGCATGCCTTGTCTACTTTGCCTTCCTTCAAGAAGCCGTGGATGACCGTGCTATATGCCACCGTGTCAGGGGAGCAGGCACCTCCTTCCTTGGACACCATCTGGAGCAGTAGGTCAAGCGCCTGCAAGCTCCTGCCGTCTTCACACAAGCTCTTCAGAACTGTGTTGTATGAGAAGTCATCAGGCACACAGCCTAGGTCGGACATCCTATGAAGCAGCATATTGACAGCCTCGTCAGTATGTTTTGCGCAGCAGAGGCACTTGATGACCGTGTTGGCCGCGATCTGGTTTGTCTTCAGGCCCGCCCTAAGGATGCGCCCAAAGAAGGCAAGCCCTAGGTCCGGACGACGTACGCGGCAGCAGCAGTTCATGAGGATGCCATAAGTGAAGATGGTGGGCGGCGCCACCCGCATGCCGGCTTCTTCTCGGAAGATACGGTTGAAAAGGGCGAGGGCGAGGGCGGGGCCGTCTCTGCAGGCTTCAGAGGACGCAGCACCGCCGAGGGCGGCAAGGAATCCATCAAGGGAGCGCTCGGGGACCCGAGTGGCCTGCTGAAACAATACGTCGAACAGGTGGTGTGCGTCTTGCGGGCTGAGCGTCCCGGCTCGTACGCGCTCTGTGGCCGCGGCAAAGGCTGCGTGGGGAGACCAGGGTGGTGAGGGCGGCGAGGTGCAGTTGGAGAAGGAGGAGGAGAAGGAGGAGGAGAGGCGGCGGCGGAGGCAGACGCGGGGCATGGGCATAGTGGAGCAGTGGCGGAGGTGGATGCTGGACATCAGCGTGATGAAGAGGAGGAGCTGCGGAGGCGCAAGCCGGACGTCAACTAGGTAGAGGAGGAGGAGGAGGAGGAGGGCGAGCGGCGGCAGCGGCGGATGCGGGACACTCCGGCGCGTGAGCCGGCGGGGAGGTGTGCGCACAGGACAGGGCGTGTGTGCTGAGCCGTTAAATGAACACGCAAGTATATGTACATCTTGTTTTGTTTTTTCGATTTTACTGCTTATTAATGATATCATACAGTATGGAAGTTTTTTGGAGCGCATCATTTCATTTCGTCCATGGAAAAAAAAAAGTACATGGTGCAACCCTCTAGGACGTACACAAACCGGCGTCAAAGAGGGTGCAAACAGGAGTAGAAGAGGGAGGTTGTCAGCATCGATACAACATGATCTCAGGTTACATGAAAGATGGTATATCCAGGCCCTTAGCGCCCACTCTAACCCAAACCGGTGCTTCACCCTTGATCCTGTTGACGAGGTCTTCGGTCGATGGACGTAGCCGTCGAAGACTGCAGCATTGCGGTGCTTCCAAATGAGGCACATAGTTAGGCCGATGATGGAATTGATGCCTTTGCGTATGCTGCCAGGAGGAGATGAAGTAGTTACAGACCACCATTCGAAGAAACTCGTCATGTCGTTCGGAGGTGCTAAAGGGAGATGACAGCAAGATAGAACTGTGCCAAGTGATCCGTGAGAACACACACCCGCAACTCAGATAGTAAATGGGCTCGAACTCCTGGGAGCACATGACACAGGCTGGGTCATGCGGGAGGCCATGACGTGCGAAGTGGTCAACAGTTCAGCAGCGGTTGAGGAACGCGATCCATAGGAAGAATTTGTTGTTGAAGAGCGACCAAGAACACCATACCAGACGCCAGGCCAACATCATGGTCGAACCATGAAAGAGTGTCTTGTAGCACGATCGGGGGGAGTACTGGTCGTTTTGTGACCACTTCCAAACGATTTTGTGAGGAGCAGAAGTGAGCACGACATGGCGAATGCGCTGCCAGAGGTCCAAATACTCGATTGTAGTCTTGTGACCGAGAGTACCATGGATGTCGCCGATCCATCTTCGATTCGCAAGCCCGTCACAATCGAGCGTGCGACGACACATAATGAGGTTGATCAGGTGAGGGGCGAACTCAGAGATGGACTGGCCGCGCAACCAGTGATCGCACTAGAAGCGGCAAGTCTTGTCGTCGCTAATGGTCCATATCATTGACGTGCAGAAGAATTCGCTAGTTTCATCGTCGCAGGGAAGTTGGAGGTGACGCCAAGGATTGTGATGTAGGGTAGAACCCTAGCGGCCCGATCTTTCACGATGGGAGGGAATCCTACGAAGAACACGAGGAAAAATCACGAGGGGAAACATGAGAGAATCACTCAAACCAACAAGATTCGATTACACATGTGCTAGATCCTCGAAACACAAAGAGATACACGATTCAAGGTCAACAAAGAATGATACAAAAGGTCTTCTCCGTGAGGAGGTCTTGAAGGGTCTTCCCGCGATGGGGTCTTGAATCCGCTTGGGGGATCTTCTCCGAAGAGGCGCTCGACTCCGATGGAGAAGTAACCAAGTGGATGAGCAAAGCTCTATCTCAAATATGAGCTATCACAATGCTAACCCTAATACGGAGCTAGGGGACAAGTATATATAGTCCAAGGGGTAAGTGGGGGATACATGGGGCAAAACCCCTTTCTCTGCGCATAGGCAGGGCGGTTGTACCGGACACGGGGGCGGTTGTACCGCCCGAAGCTCTTGTACTGGTCTCTGGAGGTGTTCCCGGAAGTCACTAGCGGTTGTACCGGGGGTTGGAGCTGTTGTACCGGTCATATGGCTGTTACGGGTACAAACCGGGGCGGTACCGGCCTTGCACCGCTCGAATACAGAAGTTGAACCGGTAGTTGGGTGGTAGTCGAGCGGTTGTATCGGTGGACCGGTAGTTGGGCGGTACATGGGCGGTTGTACCGGTCGACCGATAGTTGGGCGGTACATGGGCGGTTGTACCTCTATCTTTTGTGCTGGGAAAATCCTTCTCCATGCTCTTGGTGTCCATCTTGCACCATTCCTTCTCATTGTTGGTTCCTTGGTACGTAAGCACACAAAGTGTCTTTGTTTGAGGTAGTAGCCATGTCTCATGTGGGTCCAAGGGAAGTTTAACAAGGAGAGAGTTCACCTGATGTCCAATGGTACATGTTTTAGGTCTCAACGTATGTCCACTTGGGGCTTGGGGAATAGTCGTAGTGTACATGGGGATGATCGAAGGATGCTCCGCATCATCTCCCCTCCCTTGGGAAAGATCCGACCTCGGATCGAAAACCTCATCACCATGGAAACGGTTGTCATGGACGGACTTCACGAAGTGGAAGACATGGCGCCATCCAAGTACTCCAAGGTATCTCCGGAGTGGTACACATGCAAAAAGAGCAAACACAAACGACACTTGGAAATACAATGGTTAGCGCACACAATGTGCCCATCAAGTAAGTATGGGTCCGTTGGGCAAGATTGTTTGTGACAAAGTGCATGAAGCTTAGTAAGATGATATAGAATGATATGCAAAGCATTCATGGGAGCAAAAGCATTCATTGTGCACACAAGGGTGTTGTGAATATGATCAATGCAACCATTGTGCAAAATGATGTCATAATGGAACGATGTACCAAAAGAATGAACATGGTAATTGGTGCTCAATGTGACTATGTGATCATGCAATTGACGGTGGACAATATTTTCATGATGTATGAATATGCCATCAAGAAGGATCACAACAAATTTGCTTAGGAAGTGCATAAGCTCATATATCATGGATGACATAGAAATGGAAGATGCAACAAGGCAATCGTAATGTGAGTTAATCCATGCATAAGATGCAAATTTGTTATGGGTGGTGTTGTACCATAGCTCAATGTCATGGTAGAAGTGGTGGTCCGGTGGTGAATCCACTAAGTCTGAGCAATCCTCAACTTGAAGGTCCATTGGGTCCATCTCCAATGTCGGTCCTCCGTTCGCGAGATGTATCATGTAGACAAGAAGAAGGAGACAACAATGAAAGAATGACCCATCGAATATGCGTAATTGAGGATGGCTCAAAGGGAAGGAGTTCACCTTTATGAGGATGTCGAAAATGTTGGTGTCGCGCATCATGTAGACCTTTGTATGACCAAGTTGTCGCATGACGGCACCGCCTTGTGAATCCCTCAAAATGAAAGAACATGACAAACACTCGAAAAAACAAACGAGGTTAGCATAAATGCAAAACCTATCATTCAAGTGGTGAGATACCCAACAAGTGTTTTCATCATTCTTATCATAAGAAAGGACAAGGTGTGGTATGGTATGAAAGCATATGATGCAACTACAACCAAAGACAATAGGCTTAATCAAGCAAGCATGCATCACAAGTAATATGTCCAAGTCTCCAAGATCAATAAGCATAGCATGGGTGCACTCACTACAATGGCATATGAGATGTGCAACTAATGGAGACAAGTGACAATAAGCAAGATAAATCAAGTGAGAGGCATGAACATATATGTCATCAACCCAAGAAAGCGAGTAAGAATGGAACATCGGTGATGCGACAAAGCAAGCAATCATAGTGATCAAGTCAAGCAAGCTAGTAGTGCAAAGATGCAACGTACTAGGAGGAATCATGGTAATCATGGCACGTGTGCAAATAGTGGTCATGAATAATGCACATGACATATCACAAGCATGAAAGCAAGATATGAGCAAAAAATCATTAATGTATTGGCGAGAGGCCATATGTAAATAGCAATGGGACATCATGACTCTCCCAACACAACCATCAACAATAGCATGTGGCACATGGTAAACATGGCAATAGAAACAAGTATCTCCACCGAGCATGCAAATACACATATAAGTAGTAGAATGGTGAATCATATGTAAGTGCAAGTAAGGGTCACAATTGCATGGCAAAGTCATGTAAAGAGGCATAACATGCAAAGTGAACACGATAAAATGGGCATAAGGTAACAAGTGGTATATAGCCCATAGACGTGTGAGAGCCAAGAAGAAGAGGTGCGCGTAGTCCTTGCGCGAAGACAACGGTGGTAAGTATAGTCCACGGGATCCCAAATCATCGTTGCTATCAAGAGCTCGCTTCGCCAACTCTTGGGATTGAGAGGTTGACGAGTATACATGAGTACATACCTGCACAAGACAAAGGCAAGGGGAAAATGGTGTGTGCAAGGTTTATGTACACATCATCCATCATGATGCGCACGTGCTTGTGTTGGTTAGCACCAAATATCCAATGCTCAAATAAATGAGATGCGTGATATAGGAACATTTCATCCATATTGATGGGTTTGTTGTTATGTATAGAATAATGGACACTCAAATTGTGTAACACATCACGAGAAATATGTAGAGTATTGTTATCCATGGAATGCATATGGTGCACGCAATTATGGGAATCATGCAAAGTATCAAATGCATCAGAATCTCCTAATATGTACTCCCTCCGTCCGGAAATACTTGTCATCAAAATGAATAAAAGGGAATGTATCTAGACGTATATTAGTTATAGATACATCACTTTCTATCCATTTTGATGACAATTATTTTCGGACGGAGGGAGTATGAGGAAACTATGGGGGTCTCCTCATGAGCATTAGTGGAAACATCACATGGAGAATATTGACAACATCCAAAACGAAGCATATATGGAACAATGTGATCATGGCATGGCATAGTAGATGAATTGTGCAAATCATGTAAAGGAAGCATGGCAATATCATCACAAGAGAAACAAAAACCAATGACCATCAGCTCGTCATCTATGCCATAAGTGCAAATGAGGTTTACTTTAATGGGGCATGCATAGTTACTATGTTGAGATTGAAATGAAGCAATATGGGAGATCTCACTCATAGCATATGACAAGTTTAAGGGGTTGTCAAACATGATGTGACCAATAGAATTTTCACATGATATCCTATGGAGCATAGCATCACAACTAGGCAATTCAACATGCTCATCATCATATACATCATAAATGGGTGGCATATCAAAGCAAGACATAGCATGTGATGAATCCATAGGGTGATCAACATCATGGGAGCAAGTGATGTCAACAGAGTCCGCTAGTGGGACAAGAGAAGCACCATCACCCATGTTACCTTTGGAGCGTCGCTCATGTGTTGTAGGTGAGGTGTCAAAGATCCACTCGTTGTCATCTTCATCTTGATGGAACCATGTGGGGGGTGCATCATTGTCCACCATGGCCATCGTCGTCTCCATATTGGAGGTATAGACTCGTTGAGGATAGGCATCTCGTCATGTAGGAGACCTAGCACCAAAAGGGAAAACACACTTGGAGTAGAGGGTAAGTCGCTAGAAATCATAGTGGCCTCACGTGTCGTGTCAACTACCTCACTCACTAAGTGTTGTGGCTCACTCATTCCCTCTTGGATGCTCTCACTCATATGGTTGGTGGAGTCACTTGAATGGCTCTCAACCTCACACAGGATGTGTGGCATGCTCTCATGCGCGGGGCTAGTGGTGGTCACACTCATCCTCTCATAGGAAATGATCGCAATGTCACATATGCTGGATTCACTCATGTCACTCATGTGGTGTTGGCTCTCCTCACATGAAAAATGGGGTATCTTGACATATGTGGGTGTCGGAGAGATGTAGGTGCAAATGTCTCCATGTCCGGTCGCGTAGCTTGACTCGGAGTATGAGTCCAATATGGGCACCGTCTTCATGTAGTTGAAGAGGGTTGTGCTCATCGCCGTGGTAGAAGGGGATGGCCCTTGCTCGACCTTCTTGTCACCGTCTTGGTGTTGGAGGCCCATATGATGTGGCACCTCGTAGATCGTCGCCATGACCGAAGGGAAATTCCCATGCTCGGCCATCTTCCTTGAGGGTCTTCCAAAGATGGAAGTGTCGCCCTCGCTTGTAGGTGGTCGCCTTGTTGTTGAAGATGTCGATGTAGGCGAACTCATGGGAAGTAGGCAAAGATGCCGTACGTCCAAAGGCAAAGATGCCTTGAGAACACTTGGAAAAGATGCCGAAGTGGTTGGTGTAGTTGTAGCTCCATCTTGGTGGTGCTCGTCTCGCGGTCTTCTCTTTTTCTCATGAAGCTTCAACTTGGTGTGAAGTAGAGCTTGTTGGGACTTGTGCATTTGCGCTTATGGAGCATCTTCATGATGATGATGTCGTTGTCGTGCTTGAGCTCGTAGTAGATGTCGTTCGTCGTCGTCGTGCACATGTTGCTTGGAGGTGACTTTCCCTTCATGACGATGTTGATCATGATTGTGACGGTGGTCATCACAAAGATGTGGATGTGGACGAATTGCGCTTGCATCGTTTTCGCACTCCGAAGACTTGTGGCTTGAACGTCGCCACCTTGAAGATGACGAAGGGGAAGTATACTTGATTAAGGCCCGAATATCCTCCATCCTTGCATCTTGTTCCTCCTTTTGTGCGGAAAGCTTGTTGTCGATGCAGTCCCTTTTTCTTGCTTCGGAGTGACGAATGTCAATGGAGAGGTTCTCAATGCGCTCTCACAATCTTGATTGTGCGCCTTGCATTTGTCGTTGTAGATTTACGATTTGGTGATGTAGTTGTTCGCGCCGTCGTTGTTGTGGAAGACCGAAGATGAAATGCCTTTTCTATCCATCACAAGACTCGAGCATATATGAGTGGAAGGAAGGAGAGAACTATACCAAATGTACCTTGACCGATGTTGAAAATGGATCAATGATCACTCAATGATGTAACAAGGAAATAGCACAATTGGTACCGATCTCGTCAATTTCTCACACCTACATAAGTAAAGCTTATGGTGGAGCTCGGTGAGGATAGTGGCACAAAAATTTGATGCAAAATGTTAGCAAGAGTCAATAATGTTGAAAGAGATTCACAAATTCACAAGCGAAACAAGTAGACCAATAGCAAAGAATGGCACACGGAAACACACACTGCTGGGAATATGGCCTAGAGGCCATAATAAAATGATTATTATTATATTTCCTTGTTCATGATAATTGTCTATTATTCATGCTATAATTTTGTTATCTGGAAATCATGATACATGTGTGAATACATAGACCATAACATGTCCCTAGTGAGCCTCTAGTTAACTAGCTCGTTGATCAACAGATAGTCATGGTTTCCAGACTATGGACATTGGATGTCATTGATAACGGGATCACATCATTAGGAGAATGATGTGATGGACAAGACCCAATCCTAAGCATAGCACAAGATCATGTAGTTTGTTTGCTAGAGCTTTTCCAATGTCAAGTATTATTTCCTTAGACCATGAGATCGTGTAACTCCTGGATGTCGTAGGAGTGCTTTGGGTGTACCAAACGTCACAACGTAACTGGGTGACTATAAAGGTATACTACAGGTATCCCCGAAAGTATCTGTTGGGTTGACACAGATCGAGACTGGGATTTGTCACTCCGTATGACGGAGAGGTATCTCTGGGCCCACTTGGTAATGCATCATCATAATGAGCTCAATGTGACCAAGTGTTTGGTCACGGGATCATACATTATGGTACGAGTAAAGTGACTTGCCGATAACGAGATTGAACGAGGTATTGGGATACCGACGATCGAATCTCGGGCAAGTAACGTACCGATTGACAAAGGGAATTGTATACGGGATTACTTGAATCCTTGACATCGTGGTTCATTTGATGAGATCATCGTGGAACATGTGGGAGCCAACATGGGTATCCAGATCCCGCTGTTGGTTATTGGCCGAAGAGCTGTCTCGGTCATGTCTATGTGTCTCCCGAACCCGTAGGGTCTACACACTTAAGGTTCAGTGACGCTAGGGTTGTAGAGATATTAGTATGCAGTAACCCGAAAGTTGTTCGGAGTCCCGGATGAGATCCCGGATGTCACGAGGAGTTCCGGAATGGTCCGGAGGTGAAGATCTATATATAGGAAGTCCAGTTTCGGCCACCGGGAAAGTTTTGGGGGTCACCGATATTGTACCGGGACCACCGGAAGGGTCCCGGGGGTCCATCGGGTGGGGCCACCTATCCCGGAGGGCCACATGGGCTTAAGTGGGAGGGGAACCAGCCCCTGGTGGGCTGGTGCGCCCCCCTTGGGCCTCTCCTGCGCCTAGGGTTGGAAACCCTAGGGGTGGGGGCGCCTCACTTGGCTTGGGGGGCAAGTCCCCCCCCCCCCTTGGCCGCTGCCCCCCTTGAGATTCAATCTCTAGGGGCCGGTGCCCCCCAGGGCCCCTATATAAATAGGGGGGAGGGAGGGCTGCGCACCCCAGCTCCTGGCGCCTCCCTCTCCCTCCGTAACACCTCTCCCTCTCGTTGAGCTTGGCGAAGCCCTGCCGAGATCGCCGCTACTTCCACCACCACGCCGTCGTGCTGCTGGATCTCCATCAACCTCTCCTTTCCCCTTGCTGGATCAAGAAGGAGGAGACGTCTTCCCCAACTGTACATGTGTTGAACGCGGAGGTGCCGTCCGTTCGGCGCTAGGATTATCGGTGATTTGGATCACGACAAGTACGACTCCCTCAACCCCGTTCTCTTGAACGCTTCCGCTTGTGATCTACAAGGGTATGTAGATGCTCTCCTCTCTCTCGTTTCTAGATGACTCCATAGATTGATCTTGGTGAATTGTAGAAATTTTTTATTTTCTGCAACGTTCCCCAACAGTGGCATCATGAGCTAGGTCTATGCGTAGTTTCTATGCACGAGTAGAACACAATCCTGTTGTGGGCATAGATGTTGTCAATTTTCTTGCCACTACTAGTATTATCTTGTTTCGGCGGCATCATGGGATGAAGCGGCCCGGACCGACCTTACACGTACTCTTACGTGAGACAGGTTCCACCGACTGACATGCACTAGTTGCATAAGGTGGCTAGCGGGTGACTGTCTCTCCCACTTTAGTCGGATCAGATTCGATGAAATGGGTCCTTATGAAGGGTAAATAGAAATTGGCATATCATGTTGTGGTTTTACGTAGGTAAGAAACGTTCTTGCTAGAACCCTATTGCAGCCAAGTAAAAACATGCAACAACAATTAGAGGACGTCTAACTTGTTTTTGCAGCATATGCCTTGTGATGTGATATGGCCTAAAAAGGTTGTGATGAATGATATATATATGTGATGTATGAGATTGATCATGTTCTTGTAATAGGAATCACGACTTGCATGTCGATGAGTATGACAACCGGCAGGAGCCATAGGAGTTGTCTTAATTATTGTATGACCTGCGTGTCAATGAATAAACGCCATGTAATTACTTTACTTTATTGCTAAACCGTTAGCCATAGTAGTAGAAGTAATAGTTGGCGAACAACTTCATGGAGACACGATGATGGAGATCATGATAATGGAGATCATGGTGTCATGCCGGTGATGAAGATGATCATGGCGCCCCGAAGATGGAGATCAAAGGAGCAATATGATATTGGCCATATCATGTCACTATTTGATTGCATGTGATGTTTATCATGTTTTTTGCATCTTATTTGCTTAGAACGACGGTAGTAAATAAGATGATCCCTCACAATAATTTCAAGAAAGTGTTCCCCCTAACTATGCGCTGTTGCGAAAGTTCGTTGTTTCGAAGCACCACGTGATGATCGGGTGTGATAGATTCCAACGTCCACATACAACGGGTGTAAGAAAGATTTACACATGCAAAACACTTAGGTTGACTTGACGAGCCTAGCATGTACAAACATGGCCTCGGAACACAAGATACCGAAAGGTCGAACATGAGTCGTATGGAAGATACGATCAACATGGAGATGTTCACCGATGATGACTAGTCCGTCTCACGTGATGATCGGACAGGGTCTAGTTGAGTCGGATCATGTATCACTTAGATGACTAGAGGGATGTCTAATCTGAGTGGGAGTTCATTAATAATTTGATTAGATGAACTTAATCATCATGAACTTAGTCTAAAAACCTTTGCAAAATGTCTTGTAGATCAAATGGCCCATGCTCATGTCAACCTCAACTTCAATGTGTACCTAGAGAAAACCAAGCTGAAAGATGATGGCAGCAACTATATGGACTGGGTTCGGAACCTGAGGATCATCCTCATAGCTGCCAAGAAAGCATATGTCCTAGAAGCACCGCGAGGTGAAGCACCCATCCCAGAGAACCAAGACGTTATGAACGCTTGGCAGTTGCGTGTTGATGATTACTCCCTCGTTCAGTGCGGCATGCTTTGCAGCTTAGAACCGGGGCTCCAAAAGCATTTTGAGCAACACGGAGCATATGAGATGTTCGAAGAGCTGAAAATGGTTTTCCAAGCTCATGCCCGGGTCGAGAGATATGAAGTCTCCGACAAGTTCTACAGTTGTAAGATGGAGGAAAATAGTTCTGCCAGTGAGCACATACTCAAAATGTCTGGGTTGCACAACCGCTTGTCCCAGCTGGACATTAACCTCCCGGACGAGGCGGTCATTGACAGAATCCTCCAATCGCTCCCACCTAGCTACAAGAGCTTTGTGATGAACTAAAATATGCAGGGGATGGTGAAAACTATTCCTGAAGTATTTTCAATGCTGAAATCAGCGGAGGTGGAAATCAAAAAGGAACATCAAGTGTTGATGGTCAATAAAACCACTAGTTTCAAGAAAGGCAAGGGTAA
Source organism: Triticum dicoccoides (assembly GCF_002162155.2). NCBI lineage: Eukaryota > Viridiplantae > Streptophyta > Magnoliopsida > Poales > Poaceae > Triticum > Triticum dicoccoides. The sequence goes on along the minus strand of NC_041381.1, from coordinate 106,325,413 downwards.
GAAGAAGTTCAAGAAGGACGGCAAGGGAGTTTCCGCGCCCGGTAAGCCAGTTACTGGGAAGAAGCCAAAGAATGGACCCAAACCTGAGACTGAGTGCTTTTATTGCAAGGGAAGCGGACACTGGAAGCGGAACTACCCCAAATACTTAGCGGACAAGAAGGCCGGCAACACTAAAGGTATATGTGATATACATGTAATTGATGTGTACCTTACCAGTACTCATAGTAGCTCCTGGGTATTTGATACCGGTGCGGTTGTTCATATTTGTAACTCAAAACAGGAGTTGCGGAATAAGCGGAGACTGGCGAAGGACGAGGTGACGATGCGCGTCGGGAATGGTTCCAAGGTCGATGTGATCGTCGTCGGCACACTACCTCTACATTTACCTATGGGATTATTTTTAAACCTCAATAATTGTTAGTTAGTGCCAACTTTGAGCATGAACATTGTATCTGGATCTCGTTTAATATGATATGGCTACTCATTTAAATCCGAGAATAATGGTTGTTCTATTTATATGAGAGATATGTTTTATGGTCATGCCCCGCTGGTCAATGGTTTATTCTTAATGAATGTCGAACGTGATGTTACACATATTCATAGTGTGAATACCAAAATATGTAAGATTGATAATGATAGTCCCACATATCTGTGGCACTGCCGCCTTGGTCACATTGGTGTCAAACGCATGAAGAAGCTCCATATAGATGGACTTTTGGAGTCTCTTGATTTCGAATCATTTGACACGTGCGAACCATGCCTCATGGGTAAAATGACCAAGACTCCGTTCTCCGGAACAATGGAGCGAGCAACCAACTTATTGGAAATTATACATACTGATGTGTGCAGTCCAATGAGCGTTGAGGCTCGCGGTGGCTATCATTATGTTCTCACTCTCACCGATGACTTAATTAGATATGGGTATGTCTACTTGATGAAACACAAGTCTGAGACCTTTGAAAAGTTCAAGGAATTTCAAAATGAGGTAGAGAATCAACGTGATCGAAAAATAAAGTTCTTACGATCAGATCGTGGAGGAGAATATTTAAGTCACGAATTTGGTACACACTTAAGGAAATGTGGAATTGTTCACGCCGCCTGGAACACCTCAGTGTAACAGTGTGTCCAAGCATCGTAATCGCACTCTATTGGATTTGGTGCGATCTATGATGTCACTCACCGATTTACCACTATCATTTTGGGGATACGCTCTAGAGACAGCTACATTCACTTTAAATAGGGCACCGTCTAAATCCGTTGAGACGACACCTATGAATTATGGTTTGGGAAGAAACATAATCTGTCGTTTCTAAAAGTTTGGGGATGCGATGCTTATGTCAAGAAACTTCAACCTGAAAAGCTTGAACCCAAGTCGGAAAAATGCGTCTTCATAGGATACCCTGAGGAAACCATTGGGTATACCTTCTACCTCAGATCCGAAGGCAAGATCTTTGTTGCCAAGAATGCGTCCTTTCTGGAGAAAGAGTTTCTCTCGAAAGAAGTAAGTGGGAGGAAAGTGGAACTTGATGAAGTACTACCTCTTGAACCGGTAAGTAGCGCAGCTCAGGAAGATGTTCCTGTGGTGCCTGCACGGACTAGAGAGGAAATTAATGATGATGATCAAGGTACTTCGGATCAAGTTACTACTGAGCTTCGTAGGTCCACGAGGACACGTTCCACACCAGAGTGGTATGGCAACCCTGTCCTAGGAATCATGTTGTTAGACAACAGTGAACCTTCAAACTATGAAGAAGGAATGGCGGGCCCAAATTCCAACAAATGGCTTAAAGCCATGCAATCCGAGATAGGATCCATGTACGAAAACAAAGTGTGGACTTTGACAGACTTGCCCGATGATCGGCGAGCGATAGAAAACAAATGGATCTTTAAGAAGAAGACTGACGCGGATTGTAATGTTACCATCTATAAAGCTCGACTTGTCGCTAAGAGTTATCGACAAGTTCAAGGGGTTGACTACGATGAGACTTTCTCTCCCGTAGCGAAGCTAAAGTCCGTCCAAATCATGTTAGCAATTGCCGCATACTATGATTATGAGATATGGCAAATGGACGTCAAAACGGCATTCCTTAATGGCTATCTTAAGGAAGAACTGTATATGATGCAGCCGGAAGGTTTTGTCGATCCTGAGAATGCTAACAAGGTATGCAAACTCTAGCGATCCATTTATGGGCTGGTGCAAGCATCTCGGAGTTGGAACATTCGCTTTGATGAGATGATCAAAGCGTTTGGGTTTATGCAGACTTATGGAGAAGCCTGCATTTACAAGAAAGTGAGTGGGAGCTCTGTAGCATTTCTCATATTATATGTAGATGACATACTTTTGATGGGAAATGATATAGAACTTTTGGACAGCATTAAGGCCTACTTGAATAAGTGTTTTTCAATGAAGGACCTTGGAGAAGCTGCTTACATATTAGGCATCAAGATCTATAGGGATAGATCGAGACGCCTCATAGGTCTTTCACAAAGTACATACCTTGATAAGATATTGAAGAAGTTCAATATGGATCAGTCCAAGAAGGGGTTCTTGCCTGTGTTGCAAGGTGTGAAATTGAGCTCAGCTCAATGCCCGACCACGGCAGAAGATAGAGAAAAGATGAGTGTCATCCCCTATGCCTCGGCTATAGGGTCTATTATGTATGCCATGCTGTGTACCAGACCTGATATAAACCTTGCCGTAAGTTTGGTAGGAAGGTACCAAAGTAATCCCGGCATGGAACACTAGACAACGGTCAAGAATATCCTGAAGTACCTGAAAAGGACTAAGGATATGTTTCTCGTTTATGGAGGTGACGAAGAGCTCGTTGTAAAGGGTTACGTCGACGCTAGCTTCGACACAGATCTGGATGACTCTAAGTCACAAACCGGATACATGTATATTTTGAATGGAGGGGCAGTAAGCTGGTGCAGTTGCAAGCAAAGCGCCGTGGAGGGATCTACATGTGAAGCGGAGTACATGGCAGCCTCCGAGGCAGCGCATGAAGCAATCTGGATGAAGGAGTTCATAACCGACCTAGGAGTCATACCCAATGCGTCGGGGCCGATCACTGTCTTCTGTGACAACACTGGAGCTATTGCCCTTGCCAAGGAGCCTAGGTTTCACAAGAGGACCAAACACATCAAGCGTCACTTCAACTCCATTCATGAAAATGTTCAAGATGGAGACATAGATATTTGCAAAGTGCATACGGATCTGAATGTCGCAGATCCATTGACTAAACCTCTTCCGCGAGCAAAACATGATCAACACCAGAACTCTATGGGTGTTTGATTCATCACAATGTAACTAGATTTTTGATTCTAGTGCAAGTGGGAGACTGTTGGAAATATGCCCTAGAGGCAATACTAAAATGATTATTATTATATTTCCTTGTTCACGATAATTGTCTATTATTCATTCTATAATTGTGTTATCCGGAAATCATGATACATGTGTGAATACATAGACCATAACATGTCCCTAGTGAGCCTGTAGTTAACTAGCTCGTTGATCAATAGATAGTCATGGTTTCCTGACTATGGACATTGGATGTCATTGGTAACAGGATCACATCATTAGGAGAATGATGTGATGGACAAGAAGACCCAATCCTAAGCATAGCACAAGATCGTGTAGTTCGTTTGCTAGAGCTTTTCCAATGTCAAGTATTATTTCCTTAGACCATGAGATCGTGTAACTCCCGGATGCCATAGGAGTGCTTTGGGTGTACCAAACGTCACAACGTAACTGGGTGACTATAAAGGTATACTACAGGTACCCCGAAATATCTGTTGGGTGGACACGGATCGAGACTGGGATTTGTCACTCCGTATGACAGAGAGGTATCTCTGGGCCCACTCGGTAATGCATCTCATCATAATGAGCTCAATGTGACCAAGTGTTTGGTCACGGGATCATGCATTACAGTACTAATAAAGTGACATGCTGGTAACGAGATTGAACGAGGTATTGGGATACCGACGATCGAATCTCGGGCAAGTAACGTACCGATTGACAAAGGGAATTGTATACGGGATTACTTGAATCCTCGACATCATGGTTCATTCGATGAGATCATCATGGAACATGCGGGAGCCAACATGGGTATCTAGATCCTGCTGTTGGTTATCGGCTGGAGAGCTGTCTCGGTCATGTCTACGCGTCTCCCGAACCCGTAGGGTCTACACACTTAAGGTTCGGTGACGCTAGGGTTGTAGAGATATTAGTATGCGGTAACCTGAAAGTTTTTTGGAGTCCCAGATGAGATCCCGGACGTCACGAGGAGTTCCGTAATGGTTCGGAGGTGAAGATTTATATATAGGAAGTCCAGTTTCGGCCACCGGTAAAGGTTCGGGGGTCACCGGTATTGTACCGGGACCACCGGAAGGGTCCCGGGGGTCCACCAGGTGGGGCCACCTATCCGGGAGGGCCACATGGGCTGAAGTGGGAGGGGAACCAGCCCCTGGTGGGCTGGTGCGCCCCCCCTTGGGCCTCCCCTGCGCCTAGGGTTGGAAACCCTAGGGATGGTGGCGCCCCACTTGGCTTGGGGGGCAAGTCCCCCCCCTTGGCCGCCCCTCCCTTGAGATTCAATCTCTAGGGGTCGGCACCCCCCAGGGCCCCTATATAAAGAGGGGG
>NC_041381.1:106316407-106320637 GCF_002162155.2 Triticum dicoccoides | reverse complement strand
GGGGGGGGGGGAGGGAGGGCTGCACACCCCAGCTCCTGGTGCCTCCCTCTCCCTCCGTAACACCTCTCCCTCTCACTGAGCTTGGCGAAGCCCGAGATCGCCGCTACTTGCACCACCACGCCGTCATGCTGCTGAATCTCCATCAACCTCTCCTTTCCCCTTGCTGGATCAAGAAGGAGGAGACGTCTTCCCCAACCGTACGTGTGTTGAATGCGGAGGTGCCGTCCGTTCGGCGCTAGGATCATCGATGATTTGGATCACGACGAGTACGACTCCCTCAACCCCGTTCTCTTGAATGCTTCCGCTTGTGATCTACAAGGGTATGTAGATGCACTCCTCTCTCTCGTTGCTAGATGACTCCATAGATTGATCTTGGTGAATCATAGAAATTTTTTATTTTCTGCAACGTTCCCCAACACACACAAAGATAGATAAATGGGGTCGTGCAAGCAAGGAATGAGTTCAAAATGTGGAATCCATGGAAAACGCTCGTGTTGCACAACTCAAGAGAGATGCTAGCACAATTTCTCTATAGGCGGATACGACACTTGTGCACAACCTATAAGATGCAAAATGTAGCAACTTCTATCCCAAGTATGCTATGTATGTATGGTTCCCGGTGTTCTTCTCAAGATGATCCAAGATGATCGGATATGAAAATCTTATGTGCAATGTGGTAGGATGCTACGGTTATTGCTTACAAGCTCTTTGCTCTTTCTCTTTTGCTTAAAAGTTTATTCTTTTTTTATGGCCACTATGCGAAATGCACAAACCAAGATAGCAATTGTATATATGCGGGAACAAACTTTTGGCACAAGAGATGATATGATGATACCAATATGATATGGTGTGTATGTAATGGAAGGTGTAGACCAATGATCACTAATGTGCACAAGTAACGTTGCCGACAATACTCAATGGCTAGTCTTGGTAGGCAAGTGACGCAAAATGGGCTAGGGGTTAACAATGCAATGGCAAGGGGAATGTACAATGATGTCGTCGAGGTTACCGTTCCTTGCTTACGATTGATGGTGTCAAAATGGTGAAGTGGTCAATGTCGATGACGACCTCATGGTGATCATGAGTGGTGGTGTTCTCTATGTCGAACCATTCATAATTAGCCGAAACACCTTAGGAAATGGAAAAACTGCAAACTCAAAATCTCAAATGTCAAATGTTAAATGGTGGTAGCGAAAAGCGGTGGTGGTTTGCGCTCGGCAATGCGGAAGTGAAGTGATGGGCTATACACGTGTCGAAGTTGAAGTTTCCATCCTTAAGTAGCCGAAACACCTTAGGAGACACAAGCCACAACTCAAACAAGCTCAAATAACAATTGGATTAAGTTGGGTTGGCGAAATGTATGGTGGACAAGCCTATGTGGAAATGGTGGTGGTGGTTGATGAAGAAGCAACCGTCCCTAAGTAGCCGAAACACCTTAGGAGACTCGAATCGCTACTCAAGCAACCACTAATGCTATGGGGAACAAAATGGGTTAGGTTGCGGAAGGCTAAGGTGGTTATACGGATGTTATGGTGGAATGTCGAGGCAAAGATGCCAAAGTTTGGAAAATTTGATGGTGTCAAATGGTGTGGGAACCTATCTATATGGAAGGCAGATGTCAATAGCTATCCAACGAGCTAAATAACGTTAAAATCTGAGTCTGGATGAATTAGTTATGGTCAAAACTGTCAATTAGCCGAGGCTAGACCTGGAAGGGGCGGTTGTACCGCTTGGGAGGGCGGTTGTACCGCTCCTGGAGCGTCCTCAGGTTCTAGTTTTTAGCTGGCAGAAGTATCAGGGGATGGGGGAGCGGTTGTACCACCTTGGGGGACGGTTTATCGTTTTGTCGGGAAAAATTCGTAGATCTGGATACGGGATGAACTGGGGGCAGAAATCGATGATTTCAAGGGAAAAATTGGAGAGATTTCGTGGATGAAATATGGGGAAACTTGGAGAGATGCTAGATCCACTCGAAACCAAGCAAATCCATGGATCAGAATCAACAAAACTTCATCATACCAACAAATCAAAAAAAATTGGGGCTATTTTGGTGGGGATTTTCAAAATTCGGGAAGAACACAACAAAATTAGGCTAGAAAAAGAGGGTTAGGGGCTCCAAATCATGACCAACATGGCTCATGATACCAAAGATGATGTAGGGTAGAACCCTAGCGGCCCGATCTTTCACGATTGGAGGGAATCCTACGAAGAACATGAAGAACACAAGGAGAAATCACGAGGGGAAACACGAGAGAATCACTCAAACCAACAAGATCCGATTACACATGTGCTAGATCCTAGAAACACAAAGAGATACACGATTCAAGGTCAACAAAGGACGATACAAAAGGTCTTCTCCGTGAGGAGGTCTTGAAGGGTCTTCCTGTGATGGGGTCTTGAATCCGCTTGGGGGTTCTTCACCGAAGAGGCGCTCAACTCTGATGGAGAAGTAACCAAGTGGATGAGAAAAGCTCAATCTCAAATATGAGCTATCACAATGCTAACCCTAATACGGAGCTAGGGGACAAGTATATATAGTCCAAGGGGTAAGTGGGGGATACATGGGGTGAAACTCCTTTCTCTGCGTGCAGGCAGGGCGGTTGTACCGGACACGAGGGCGGTTGTACCTCCTGGAGCTCTTGTACTGGTCTCTAGAGGTGTTCCCGGAAGTCACTAGCGGTTGTACCGGTGGTTGGAGCGGTTGTACCGGTCATATGGCTGTTATGGGTACAAACCGTGGTGGTACCGGCCTTGCACCGCTCAAATACAGAAGCTGGACCGGTAGTTGGGTGGTAGTCGAGCCAGCGGTTATATCGGTGGACCGGTAGTTGGCGGTACATGGGCGGTTGTACCGGTCGACAGGTAGTTGGGAGGTACATGGGCGGTTGTACCTCTATCTCTGAGCTGGGAAAATCCCTCGCCATGCTCTTGGTGTCCATCTTGCACCATTACTTCTCCTTGTTGGTGTTGGGGAACGCGGTAATTTCAAAAATTTCCTACGATCACGCAAGATCTATCTATGTGATGCATAACAACGAGAGGGGAGAGTGTGTCCACGTATCCTCGTAGACCGAAAGCGGAAGCGTTTAGTTAACGCAGTTGATGTAGTCGAACGTCTTCGTGGCCCAACCGATCCAAGCATCGAACGTACGACACCTCCATGTTCAGCACACGTTCATCTCAGAGACATCCCTCATACTCTTGATCCAGTTGAGGCCGAGGTAGAGTTTCGTCAACACGACAGCGTGGTGATGGTGATGATGAAGTTACCGGCGCAGGGCTTCGCCTAAGCACTACGACGATATGACCGAGGTGTGTAACTATGGAGGGGGGCATCACACACGGCTAAAACAATTGTCAACTTGTGTGTGTAATAGGTGCTCCCCTCCCCCATATATAAATGAGTGGATGAGGGGGGGGGGCTGTAACGCCCCGGATCCGTTGTGCCAAGTGTCTCCCAGTTATTCGTCATTGTTGCCATGTCATTTGCTTGCGTGTTGCATTTTTCCATGTCATCTTCTGCACTTCATCTGCATTTTTTCAAAACTTGCATCCGTTCGGGTTCCGCCGGTTCTCTCCGTTGTCCGTTCCGAGTCCAGACACACTCGCACGCGCCTGCGGCACCTCCGAAATATTAATTTATAAGTGGCTTAAATTTTTTCTCAGAATGGGATGAAAGTTGGCGTGCGGTCTTATTATAGTGTAGACAGAGCGCCTGTCAAGTTTCATCGCATTCGGAGCTCGTTTGATAGCCCAACCGTTATTCATATAGCCGCAATATAGCCGGTCTAACGTCGGATGTTTTCGGTCTCCGGAAACTGTTGTCGGGCTGCCATCCTCCCCCTCTTCTCAGCCCACAACCATCTACACAACCCACCTGCAGCCCACCTAGACCTGCCTAACCCCCCCTCGCGATCGGATCCGTCGGATCGCGATCGGAGGGCCCGAAACCCCCCCAAAACCCCTAACCCTAGACCCCTGCCTATTTAAGAAGCCCCCCTTGCCATTTTTGGGCACCCCTAGCCCTCCACCTACCTCTAGCCGCTGCCTCTCATTGTTTTCCGCGCCAGCCCGCTCCTCCGCCGCCAAGTGGCACCACCAGAGTGGTCAGCCGCCGCCAACCGACGCTCCCGGCCTCTCCTGCGCCTCCACGTGCCTCCCAGCCTCTCTCCCGCAGCCACCAGCCCGCGGCCTGTCAGGACCCGCATCGGGCCCTGGGAAGCCCATCGG
>NC_041381.1:106259940-106316023 GCF_002162155.2 Triticum dicoccoides | reverse complement strand
CGCGCCCCGGCCGGATCCGGCGCCCCCTCGCCGGCGCCGCCCCGTCCCCGGCCGTCTTCCTCTTCTCCGTCCCAACCTCGATCTGCGTGCCATGATCCGGATCTGGATCTGAAGGTTGACCCCCAAAATTCCACCAAGTCCCTGAGTTTTTTCAACATTTGGTGCACCTGTTCATCATGCGATAACTCCATGCATATAGCTCCTATTCACGCATATAAAATATCAAAATGTTCATAATGAGATTCCCTTCATTTTGTTCTATTGTGTCATGCTTGTTTGAGATCATCTTGATGCCATTATCATCGTCGCAAGAGTGCTAAATGATGTTACCCTGCTGAAACTGTTATAACTTGTTGTTTTGCCTTTTTCATTGCATTTTGTGTGTGCATCCTATTAGCTTTATGTCTACATGAGTTTTGAGCTACATCATGTCATCTTTACAGTGGTGCAATCCATGTATTTTTGTGTGTCTTGTAGTGAGTGCATCGAGCTTGTGAAGTAGGGTACTTGCTGTTACTGTTTTTGCTAGGCTGAATCTGCTATATCATGATGCTATGTAAACCTACTGCTACAAGTCATTGTATGCATAATCTGGAGTTGTTCACTAAGAATGTTTTGTTATACATGTCATGATCTCTCCATCCATGTCCCTGGTAGCATTTATAGCCTGCTGTATCCTGTTGTAATCTTGCTCTCAAATTGCTAAATAATGTTGCTGTCAGCCTGTTAACATTAAGTTCAGTTTTGCCATGTCAATAACTAGTGATCCATGCACCCTATGAACTTTCTCTTGCCATGCTTAGCTTCATAAATATGTCATATTACGTTTGGTCACCTTGTCTGGCCATGAAATGCTCTGTGGGGAGTGGTACAAGCTCACCAACATGACTACTTACCGTTGTTCCTGCCATGTACTGTTATTCTGAATCTGTCATATCATTTGCCATGTTTGGATGGATCCTACCATATTTTCTGTTGATCTTTGGAATTAGGTCAGTAAGGGAGTTTTGTTCTTTGTCTTTAGTATAAGCATGCCATGCCTTTATTTGCCATGCTAAGTTCTTGTAACATGTTGTTTGATAGCTCTAAACATTGCAACCTGATGTTATTTCTGCTAAGTCTGTAAACTGTTATTATTTGCAATCTTGCCATGTCCTTTTGAGAATGTTCTAGTGGTTTCTGGAGATAGATCAGTGTTCATGTTTTGTCATGCTTTACCTGTACTCCATGCCCATGCCTTTTGTTCTTATGTTGAGGCGCTGTAGCATATTGTTTTGATGCTTTCTAGATGCCTAGTTGCTGTTTTGGACAACTTATCCTTTAAACTTGTATATAGTGTATGTGTTGAACCGTTTCTCCGTTTTGAGTGTGCTCTATGTGAAACTTGCTTGATTTTGCATGAAGTTTCATATTATCATGTTGCATCCATGTTTTGAGAGTGTTTGCTTGACGTTTGTATGCATTTTGCATCAATGCCATGCTTAGAATCTCGTGTAGATCTTCTTGGTGCATCTTAACTTGCTGTTTAACAACTTGAACATAAGGTTTGTTCAGATCTCGACCAATTTTGAAATTTGCATATGAGGACTTACCAGAATTGTTATATGTTGTTTCCGACCTCATTTAAACTTGCCTGGATGTGTTGTTTTTGTATGCATCATCTCTTGCCATGAGTAGCTTTCTGTAGCCTTGTCATGCATCATGCTTGGTGGTGCATCATGTCATGTATATGTGTGGTGTGTTTACCATGTTGTGTGCTTCTCGATAGTTCCCGTTTCATTGCGATCGTGAGGATTCGTTTGTCTACGCTTGGTTCCTCTTCGTGGCTTCATCTTCTTCATGGACTCGTTCTTCTTCCTAGCAGGATTTCAGGCAAGATGACCGTCACCTTGGATCTCACTACTATCATTGCTATGCTAGTTTCTTCGTTCTATCACTTTGCTGCGCTACCTATCACTTGTTCTTCAAGCCTCCCAATTTGGCATGTCAGCCTCTAACCTTTTTCACCCTTCCTAGCAAACCGTTGGTTGGCTATGTTACCACTTTGCTCAGCCCCTCTTATATCGTTGTTAGTTGCTGGTGAAGTTGAAGATTGCTCCATGGTGGACAGGATTATGTTGGGATATCACAATATCTCTTATTTAATTAATGCATCTATATACTTGGTAAAGGGTGGAAGGCTCGGCCTTATGCCTGGTGTTTTGTTCCACTCTTGCCGCCCTAGTTTCCATCATACCGGTGTTATGTTCCTTGATTTTCGTTTCTTACGCGGTTGGGTGATTTATGGGACCCCCTTGACAGTTCGCTTTGAATAAAACTCCTCCAGCAAGGCCCAACCTTGGTTTTATCATTTGCCTCACCACCACCTATACCCTTCCCTTGGGTCGGCCAACCCGATGGTCATCTTTATTTTAGCCCCCCGGGCCAGTGCTTCTCTAAGTGCTGGTCCGAACTGAGTAGACTGCGGAGCCACCTCGGGGAAACTTGAGGGCTGGTTTTACTCGTAGGATGTCTCATCCGGTGTTGCCCTGAGAACGAGATACGTGCAGCTCCTATCGGGATTGTCGGCACATCGGGCGGCTTTGCTAGTCTTGTTTTACCATTGTCGAAATGTCTTGTAAACCAGGATTCCGAGACTGATCGGGTCTTCCTGGGAGAAGGAATATCCTTCATTAACCATGAGAGCTTGTGATGGGCTAAGTTGGGACACCCCTGCAGGGTATAAACTTTCGAGAGCCGTGCCCGCGGTTATGTGGCAGATGGGAATTTGTTAATGTCCGGTTGTAGATAACTTGACACCAGATTCGAATTAAAACGCATCAACCGCGTGTGTAGCCATGATGGTCTCTTTTCGGCGGAGTCTGGGAAGTGAACACGATTTCTGTGTTATGATTGACGTAAGTAGGAACTCAGGATCACTTCTTGATCATTACTAGTTGACGACCGTTCCGTTTGCTCTCTTCTCGCTCTTATTTGCGTATGTCAGCCACCATATATGCTTAGTCGCTGCTGCAACCTCACCACTTTACCCCTTCCTTTCCCATTAAGCTTTGCTAGTCTTGATACCCATGGTAATGGGATTGCTGAGTCCTCGTGGCTCACAGATTACTACAACAACAGTTGCAGGTACAGGTTATGCAATGATCATGACGCGAGAGCGATGTTTGCTTGTTTTGGAGTTCTTTTTCTGTTTCTTCTTTGATTAGGGGATAGGTTCTAGGTCGGCAGCCTGGGCTAGCAGGGTGGATGTCGTTTGAGCTTCTGTTTGTGTTTCATCCGTAGTCGGATGTTGCTTTTATGTATTGTGATGTTTTATTCAGGTGGCATTGTATGCCTTTTGTATGTATCCCTAACTATAATGTAATGTTGATGTATTGATATCCACCTTGCAAAAGCATATCAATACGTGGTTCTATCCTTGGTGGGACCTTCGAGTATCTTTAGGATAGTATTGCATATTGAGCGTGACAAGTTGGTATCAGAGCCTCGACCGACCATAGGAGCCCCCTTGATTGATCGTGTAGTTTGGCCGTTGTTGAGTCTAGAAGAAAACTGTTTTCAGAGTTTAGTTATATCGGAGAGTAGGAATTCTTTTTACTCCTCAACCTCTTCGTCGCTCTGGTGAGGAATATTGACGTAGGTGTTTTGAATTACTCCTCTTCCCTTTCAAACTTTCTTTAGGATCACTCAGTTGGTTTTTCCGATCGTTGGTTCTCAGCTCTTTGCATTCGGTGCATTTCTCGTCAAGGTGATTCGACCCTCTCCATTTTTGCAAGTTCGATCCTCAGTTCGCTCTCAATGAAGTTGTTTTCCCATCCTCAGTTGTTTTCTTTTCCCACCCTCCCACCCTTTTCTTCTCGGAGCCGGAGTCCGTAATCGAGTATCCTTCCTACTCGTGCGATGCATTTGCATTCTTTCAACCGATGTTTACTCTTCAAGTTATTCGTCGGCTCTACCTTCCAAGTTGCCTTTGTTTTCCCGCCCTCCCACCCCTTTTATTCCCGGAGTCCGAGCCTCTATTCAAGCAGTTATTTCATTCATGCGAAGCCCCTTCAGTCTTTCCTCAATTATTTCAACCGGTGAATTCTCGCCTCGTTTGACATTCTTTTCCTTGGGTCAAGTATTTCCCCTGCTCGTTCGCCTCTTGCCAGTTTATCCTTCTGCAATGCTCAAGAAATCTCAGTAGATTCGTCCGTGTTTGAATTAATTCAAGGTTTTCACCTCATTCTAATATTTTAAGTGTTCCGGTGCATCATCTATCTCTTCAACAATCCTTTCCAACGGTGTTTTCTTTTAGTGGGACCTAACCCACAAGTCTTTTCCAAGGATCTTACCTGACTCTTCTAATTATTCCGGAGCTATTCCCAATTTTTTTTCAAAGTGTGACGTAAGAATGGATTCCATCAGTCACATGCCTTCTCCAAGATCTCTTTCAAATTCTTTTCATTGTTGGCTCAACCTCTTCGGTTTTCATTCTCCCGGAGTATCTCAGTAATTTTGGTGGTGTTTCTCGTCGGCATCTGAAGATCGAAGAAGAATTTCTCTTAAATCTTGTCCGTTCTCCCAGAGATTCGCGGTACTAGCTAGATGTTAGCCTATCAAATTGTTTCCAGTTGTGTAATTCTTTTCATCCATCCGGAGTATTTCAGGAGTTGTTTTTGCCGTCTCGATCATCCGGAGGCCATGTTTTCGGAATATTTCTTCGTTCCAAGTTTCCATATTTGTTCCCCAATTATTCTATATCCGTCCCCTTAGTTCATCTCAATATTCTTCCGGTGCTTCGTTCAAGTATTCTTCAATCAGTTCGCGATCGCTTCGTTATCTTGTCTCTTAATTCCCTCAAGTATCTTTGTGATTTTCTAATTCTTCCCGGTGATTCATTATCTTTCATCAGTCATTTTCAAATTCTTACGGTGGTTCGTTCAAGATTATTTTTCCTTGATTATCATTTTAATCCATTTGTTCTTTCGAATCCTACCGGTGGTTCATGAAGACTTTCTCAAGTTTTGTTCTATACTCCCCTTAATCCTTTTCAAGAAGAATAAGTAGTATGCAAAATCCATTGCTTGTCATCAATTTAATTTGATGAAGGATAAACATACAATAAATCTTATTCTTATTTCATCCAAGTGAGTAATCCCTTCCTTCAGAGTTTGTTCTTGAGGAATAAATTCTAGTTCCAAGTGTTTTCATATTTTCCTTTCCGGAGTTCAATTTCCTCGGCCATTTCGTCGGAACCTCCATCTAAATCATCGCAAGGCTCATCTTATTCTTTCTTCCTTCATTCTATCTCATCATCCTTTCGTCATCGGAGTTCTTCATGGTGGTTCGTCATGATTTAATTCATTCCCCAAGTGTTCATCAAGATTCTTATCGAAGGAGCTCAAGTATCTTTCCATCTTGTTTTTTGAAGTGTAATTAAATGTCTGTATTCTTTTGAAGTGGATTTTTGCATTTCTTCGTTCTTCTAAGCTATCCAATCATTTTCCGTTTGTGGCCGGTTATCACCTTATGATCTTGAGATGTTACCTATAAGACTGCAACAAGCTTATTCTTTTCGTTGTGGATTTTCTCAACAACTCCGTTTAAACCTTCCTTCTAAAGATGCTTTCAATTTCATTCGTGGCACAAGTTGTCATTTTCTTCTCCATCCTTTTCATTCAACTCTTTTAATTCTTTTCGGAGGTTTTGTGTCATGTCTTCATCAAGTATCATTCCATCCTCTCAAGCTCGTGTTCTATTCCTCCCATTTTCAGCTGGAGTGCTGCCTAAATTCTTCCATTCTTATTGCTTTACTATCTTGTTCTAACCGGAGTGCTTTTAGAGTCTATTTTGTTTCCATGAGCTTTTGATTCTCGTCATATTCGCCATTCGTCTTTTCTAACCGAGTGCTCTCGACTTTGTTCGTCTTCTCTCTTGCATTCTTATTTCACCTCTTCCTCTTTCTCTTCCGTCTCGGTCCTAAGATCTCGGGACGAGATCTCTTGTTAGTGGAGGAGAGTTGTAACGCCCCAGATCCGTTGCGCCAGGTGTCTCCCAGTTATTCGTCGTCGTTGCCATGTCATTTGCTTGCGTGTTGCATTTTGCCATGTCATCTTCTGCATTTCATCTGCATGTTTTTCAAAACTTGCATCCGTTCGGGTTCCGCCGGTTCTCTCCGTTGTCCGTTCCGTCCAGACACACTCGCATGCGCCCTCGGCACCTCCGAAATATTATTTTATTAGTGGCTCAAAAATGTTCTCGGAATGGGATGAAAGTTGGCGTGCGGTCTTATTATAGTGTAGACAGAGCGCCTGTCAAGTTTCGTCGCATTCGGAGCTCGTTTGATAGCCCAATCGTTATTCATATAGCCGCAATATAGCCGGTCTAACGTTGGACGTTTTCGGTCTCCGGAAACTGTTGTCGGGCTTCCATCCTCCCTCTCTTCTCAGCCCACAACCATCTACACAACCCACCTGCAGCCCACCTAGACCTGCCTAACCTCCCCTCGCGATCGGATCCGTCGGATCGCGATCGGAGGGCCCGAAAACCCCCTAAAACCCCTAACCCTAGACCCCTGCCTATTTAAGAAGCCCCCTTGCCATTTTTGGGCACCCCTAGCCTTCCACCTACCTCTAGTCGCCTCCCCTCATCGTTTTCCACGCCAGCCCGCTCCTCCACCGCCAAGTGGCACCACCGGAGTGGTCAGCCGCCGCCAACCGACGCTCCCGGCCTCTCCCGCGCCTCCATGTGCCCCCCAGCCTCTCTCCCGCAGCCACCAGCCCGCGGCCCGCCAGGACCCGCATCGGGCCATAGGAAGCCCATCGGGACATGGGCGCTTCTCCGCCGCCAGCCCTGAGCGCCTCCCGCTCTGGCTGCGCGCCGCCCAACCTCGAACGCGCCGCCTCCCGTGTCCGCCCCCGCCAGGCTCCCTGTCGCCCTGCCGCCAGGTCCTCCCACCGGTGACCCCATGCCGCCTCCGGAGCTCGCTCCATCCCCGGCACCCTCCGTCGCCCCTCCACGCCAAGCTCCAGGGAGAGGAGCTCCCGAGCTCGCGGCCGCCCACCATCGCCGGTGCCCTGCGCGCCTGCGCGCGCCGCCCTTCGCGCCCGGCCGGATCCGGTGCCCCCTCGCCGGTGCTGCCCCGTCCCCGACCGTCTTCCTCTTCTCCGGCCCTGCCTCGATCCGTGTGCCATGATCCGGATCTAGATCTGAAGGTTGACCCCCAAAATTCCACCAAGTCCCTGAGTTTTTTCAATATTTTGTGCACCTGTTCATCATGCCATAACTCCATGCATATAGCTCCGATTCGTGCATATAATATATCAAAATGTTCAACATGAGATGCCCTTCATTTTGTTCCATTGTGCCATTCTTGTTTGAGATCATCTTGATGCCCTTATCATCGTTGCAAGAGTGCTAAATGATGTTAACCTGCTGAAACTGTTATAACTTACCGTTTTGTCTTTTTCATTGCATTTTGTGTGTGCATCCTATGAGCTTGATGTCTACATGAGTTTTGAGCTACATGATGTCATCTTTACAGTGGTGAAATCCATGTATTTTTGTGAGTCTTGTAATGAGTGCATCGAGCCCGTGAAGTAGGGTACTTGCTTTTACTGTTTTTGCTAGGCTGAATCTGCTATATCATGATGCTATGTAAACCTGCTGCTACAAGTCATTCTATGCATAATCTGGAGATGTTCACTAAGAATGTTTTCTTATACATGTCATGCTATATCCATCCATGCCACGGGTTGCATTTATATCCTTCCATAGCCTATTGTAATCTTGCTCTCAAATTGCTAAATAATGTTCCTGTCAGCCTGTTAACATTTTCAGTTTTGCCATGTCAATAACTAGTGATCCATGCACCCTATGAACTTGCTATTGCCTTGCTTAGCTTCATAAATATGTCATATTACTTTTGGTCACCTTGTCATTCCATGAAATGCTCTGTGGGGGAGTGGTACAAGCTCACCAATATGACTACTTACCGTTGTTCCTGCCATGCACTGTTATTCTGAATCTGTCATATTATTTGCCATGTTTGCATGGATCCTACCATCTTTTCTGTTGATCTTTGGAATTAGTTCAGTAAGGAAGTTTTGTTCTTTTTCTTTAGTATAAGCATGCCATGCCTTTGTTTGCCATGCTAAGTTCCTGTAACATGTTGTTTGACAGCTCTAAACATTGCAACCTGATGTTATTTCTGCTAAGTCTGTAAACTGTTATTATCTGCAATCTTGCCATGTCCTTTCGAGCATGTTCTATTGGTTTATGGAGATAGCTCAGTGTTCATGTTTTATCATGCTTTACCTGTAATCCATGCCCATGCCTTTTGTTCTTCTGTTGAGGTGCTGTAGCATATTGTTTTGATGCTTGATAGATGCCTAGTTGCTGTTTTGGACAGCTTGTCCTTTCAACTTGTATAGAGTGTGTGTTGAACCGTTTCTCCGTTTTGAGTGTGCTCTATATGAAACTTGCTTGATTTTGCATGAAGTTTCATATTATCATGTTGCATCCATGTTTTGAGAGTATTTGCTTGATGTTTGTATGCATTTTGCATCAATGCCATGCTTAACTTGTTTTGCTCATATCTTCTAGACCGTAGCTCCGAATTAAATGAACTTTATATGTAACTTCACTAGAATCTCGTGTAGATCTTCTTGGTGCATCTTAAGTTGCTATTTAAAAACTTGAACATAAGGTTTGTTCAGATCTGGACCAATTTCGAAATTTGCATATGAGGACTTAACGGAATTGTTATATGTTGTTTCCGGCCTCATTTAAACTTGCCTGGATGTGCTGTTCTTGTATGCATCATCTCTTGCCATGAGTAGCTTTCTGTAGCCTTGTCATGCATCATGCTTGGTTGTGCATCGTGTCATGTATATGTGTGGTGTGTTTACCATGTTGTGTGCTTCTTCTCGATAGTTCCCGTTTCGTTGCGATCGTGAGGATTCGTTCGTCTACGCTTGGTTCGTCTTCGTGGCTTTATCTTCTTCATGGACTCGTTCTTCTTCCTAGTGGGATTTTAGGCAAGATGACCGTCACCTTGGATCTCACTACTATCATTGCTATGCTAGTTGCTTCGTTCTATCGCTTTGCTGCGCTACCTATCACTTGTTCTTCAAGCCTCCCAATTTGCCATGTCAGCCTCTAACCTTTTTCACCCTTCCTAGCAAACCGTTGGTTGGCTATGTTACCGCTTTGCTCAGCCCCTCTTATATCATTGTTAGTTGCAGGTGAAGTTGAAGATTGCTCCATGGTGGACATGATTATGTTGGGATATCACAATATCTCTTATTTAATTAATGCATCTATATACTTGGTAAAGGGTGGAAGGCTCGGCCTTATGCCTGGTGTTTTGCTCCACTCTTGCCGCCCTAGTTTCCGTCATACCGGTGTTATGTTCCTTGATTTTGCGTTCCTTAAGCGGTTGGGTGATTTATGGGACCCCCTTGACAGTTCGCTTGGAATAAAACTCCTTCAGCAAGGCCCAATCTTGGTTTTACCATTTGCCTCACCACCACCTATACCCTTCCCTTGGGTCGGCCAACCCGAGGGTCATCTTTATTTTAGCCCCCCCGGGCCAGTGCTTCTCTAAGTGCTGGTCCGAACTGAGTAGACTGCGGGGCCACCTCGGCGAAACTTGAGGGCTGGTTTTACTCGTAGGATGTCTCATCCGGTGTTGCCCTGAGAACGAGATATGTGCAGCTCCTATCGGGATTGTCGGCACATCGGGCGGCTTTGCTGGTCTTGTTTTACCATTGCCGAAATGTCTTGTAAACCGGGATTCCGAGACTGATCGGGTCTTCCCGGGAGAAGGAATATCCATCATTGACCGTGAGAGCTTGTGATGGGCTAAGTTGGGACACCCCTGCAGGGTATAAACTTTCGAGAGCCATGCCCGCGGTTATGTGGCACCTATCTGCATGAGCTATTTATTGAGTATGAGCAAGTCACTGCTTGGGAAGCCCGGTTTTCTTCCAACAAATTGGAGGCAAATTATCATGTATTATCAGCCGCCGTCTGCACTAGATGGCTTAATGGACAGACGCACAAGTCGCCGCCACTACGGTTTGGTTAACTTCAAACAACCAGTTGGAAGGAACCATTGGCCGAGTTGCTGACACGGTTCATACGAGATCATTTATAACCTGCAGCAGTCACCTCAACCTTCTGTGGATTCACATCACGTTGTCAACGCCAATGATATACACCTTCTGCTATGGTCAAATATGGAGAATCTTAAGCCAACTCTTTGAGTTATCTTGAGACTCGGGGGCTACACTGGTATGGCTCAACAAAATTAGCCGGTTTCAATGAATTCAAGAGCTCCGGGTCATTGAAGGGAAGATAACCCGGCCCTGGAGGCTATTGCTTTATTGGCAAATATTTAAAAGCCGTCAGAAAAATTTCTGGCTCAAAATGAAGATTCCGGTTTAAAATACAGCTCAAGAGATATCTCTCTCCCGCAAAGCTTTGAAGCTCTCAAAACCGGCTCAACATCCGGCTCAAGGTAAATTTGTCCCTTACAAGGCTTTGAGGATCTCAATATCCAGCTTAAGAATTTCCGGTTCAAAAGAATTAATCTCTCACAAATTCAAGATCTCAAACAAATTAATAGGTTACCAAAGAGAACTTGCTGCCATGATGCACAGTTCAAAACATGGGTATCCTGCCTTATGGCTTATCTGATTATGGTCACTTGGGGGCTTCCTGCTCATCGGGCATAGCTATCAGAATCCTCTTGATCGGCGCAATGCCAAAATTTATATGGTCACTTGGGGGCTTCCTGTTCAAACATAGGTCGTATTCGAACCAAAGAGAACATAGCTGTCGATACCCTTTTGATTAGCAAACTGCTGAACCCAATTGGGGGCTTCTTGATCGTATCCGAATCATAGCTCAACCCCTTTGGGAATCGATGTGTATCGTATTTGAATCAGTGTCGCTAAACAACTCTTAAGGTCATTTGGGGGCTTCCTGTTTAAACATAGCTCGTATTCAAACCAAAGAGAGCATAGCTGTCGATACCCTCTTGATCGGCATCGCCAAAGCCACTGGGGGCTATATGATCGTATTTGAATCTTAGCTTAACCCCTTTGGAACGGTTTACTGATCGTATTCGAATCAGAAGCCTCAAAATTTTTATATGTTTTTATACAATCCTAAGTGTTTGAGTTGTCACAAAAATCATATGTGCCGGCTCTTACAGAGTTGAGTTATCAAACTTCACTGTCCGGGTCACATAAACCGGCGGTATCATTCAAAGGATCATAGGGATCTTGTGATCTACTTGTGTGCAGGATAAGACTACATTTGGGTGGTTACCCGCCCTGGCTGTTGATGTTAAGTCGCCAGGGCATATGTTGTTTAAACTCTGCAGGATTTACAGAGCTATGACTTACATAACTAATTAAGTTCAAGCCCATCATCAAAGATGGAAATTGGTGTCTCAAAAGGGTTATCAATTATTGATTTTCTCAAGGGCTATAGGCCACCGGGTTACAAAAATTGCGGCTTACAACGAATGCGCATTAAGTCGTCATCGGCCAAGAGCCGCCAGGTATTTAAACTCTGGATTTACTTGTCAACCGATGAGGTGTTCAAATCTTTAATAGCCAAAACTGGCTGGATTTTCATGATGATATTGAATGATTGAGGTTTTCATACCGGATTATATTATTCAAATCTTGAATAGCCAGCATGGCTGGATTTCTATTGTTATTAGCAATAACAAGTGTTATGATTGAGGCTTTCAAAAGTCGCTTTAGCGCAACGGCTATTATTTTTATCAATGGGCATGATTTACAATGGAGGAAATAGTCCCAAGTCGCTGCAAGCTTACGACCGGGCACCTGGGGGCTACATTATTCAAATTGAGGTTACATCAAATATGCAAGTCTCATGTCGCTACAAGCATGCAGCATGACACTTGGGGGCTAATGCAAAGCCATTTTTTGCTCAAACTTATTGAAGACCCGACTCATCACATTTTAAATGAGCCGGCCCTTGGGGGCTACCAATTGCTCCTGTCAAAAATTCGAGTCCATGTTCATTATTGCATAGTGACCCGACCCTTGGGGGCTATACTGGTTGAAGTTTTAATGAGCATAAGGCAATTACAAGTCCCAGGTTTCTACAAGCATGACAACCCGGTACTTGGGGGCTACATATGTGGAATATTCAGTTTATGACTAATGATTGAGATGAATAACCCGGAATTCTTCAAGGTTGCAACACTTATATTGAAGCAAGTCTTAAATTATCACTATGTTCTCCTCTTAAGACTTGGGGGCTACAGGTATTATGCATATAAGAAGGAACATCTTCAAAATTCTCAGCTTTGAATAAATCAGGAAGATCAATTATATGACCCGGTGTCAACAATAATTATGAATCGACATCATCAGTCTTTATAACCGGGAGATTTTGAAAATTATAACTCGGCAAGATCTACATCTTTAAGCCGGTTGAAAATCAGATGAGTATTTCAAGACCTATATTTTCTAAGCCGGCGCTTTGGAAGCCGACTCAAATGGATTATTTGTTTACAATATTTCTTCTACAAGCAAATTGATTGTGAAGCTGGTCTATTGACCCAGATTTTCTAGAAGAAGGAAATGACAAGGACTTAAGGAGGTTTAGGTGCCGGTTTACAAGAATTCCTAACCCGGAGCACAACCTGTCAAATTTGTTCTTGTGTTTATTTTGCAGCATAAGTTTACCATGGATAAATCCAAGCTAAACTTGGGGGCTAATGTCGGGGATATACCACGCGGTGTAACCCGGCCGGAAGTATAACCCGGCCGGACTTGGCGACTCACTAATGACCCGCGCTGGCTGGACGACACACTAACTGACCCGCCCGATCCTGGCGACTTAAGGGTGACCTGGCAAGCGGATCAGAGGAGCGACAAGACCCGAGGTCCCAAGAGGCTCAAGGCCCAGAAGGCCGGCTTACGTTATGGTAGGCCGACTTAAGAGGAAGGAAGCAAGACCCGGACTTGTATTCAACTTATAAGAAAAGATAGACTAGTCCTAGTCCTACTAGGACTCTACATGTAACCCGCCCCTCTAACTTATATAAGGAGGGGCAAGGCTCCCCAAAGAGGGATAGGCAACAAGAAACAATATCTAGGGTTAGACACAAAGGGAGAGCCGGCTTATGCGGCGACTTTCTCATAATCATAATGAGACCTAGCCACAAACAGCATGTAGGGCTATTACCGGATGATGTTTCCCGGGGCCCAAAGCTGTCTAAATCCTTGTCTTGTGTTGCGTCTCTCGATTCCGCTGAACCCCTCTCAAGCTACCACATAGATGCGTTGGCCTCGCGGCTAAGTCCTTACATTAGGACATCTGACGTGACAATTCCATGACAGATGGGAATTTGTTAATGTCCGGTTGTAGATAACTTGACACCAGATTCGAATTAAAATGCATCAACCGCGTGTGTAGCCGTGATGGTCTCTTTTCGGCGGAGTCCGGGAAGTGAACACGGTTTCTGTGTTATGATTGACGTAAGTAGGAGCTCAGGATCACTTCTTGATCATTACTAGTTGACGACCGTTCCGTTTGCTCTCTTCTCGCTCTTATTTGCGTATGTCAGCCACCATATATGCTTAGTCGCTGCTGCAACCTCACCACCTTACCCCTTCCTTTTCCATTAAGCTTTGCTAGTCTTGATACCCATGGTAATGGGATTGCTGAGTCCTCGTGGCTCACAGATTACTACAACAACAGTTGCAGGTACAGGTTATGCGATGATCATGACGCGAGAGCGATGTTTGCTTGTTTTGGAGTTCTTCTTCTGCTTCTTCTTTGATGAGGGGATAGGTTCTAGGTCGACAGCCTGGGCTAGTAGGGTGGATGTCATTTGAGCTTCTGTTTGTGTTTCATCCGTAGTCGGATGTTGCTCTTATGTATTGTGATGTTGTATTCAGGTGGCATTGTATGCCTTTTGTATGTATCCCCATCTATTATGTAATGATGATGTATTGATATCCACCTTGCAAAAGCGTATCAATATGCGGTTCTATCCTTGGTGGGACCTTCGAGTCTCTTTAGGATAATATCGCATATTGAGCGTGACACCGGCCCTCTATGGCACGCCCAAGGGGGGGAGTCCTACTCCCAGCAGGAGTAGGATTCCCGCTTCCCAAGTTGGAGTAGGAGAGGAAGGAAGGGGGAGAGAGAGGGAAGGAAAGGGGGGCCGGTCCCCCACCCAATTCGGATTGGGCTTGGGGGGTGATACGTCTCCAACGTATCTATAATTTTTGATTGTTCCATTCTATTATTTTACCCGTTTTGGATGTTTATGGGCTTTACTTTACACTTTTATATCATTTTTGGGACTAACCTACTAACCAGAGGCCCAGCCCGAATTGCTGTTTTTTTTGCCTATTTCAGTGTCTCGAA
Organism: Triticum dicoccoides; assembly: GCF_002162155.2. Classification (NCBI taxonomy): domain Eukaryota; kingdom Viridiplantae; phylum Streptophyta; class Magnoliopsida; order Poales; family Poaceae; genus Triticum; species Triticum dicoccoides. The sequence continues at coordinate 106,301,614 of NC_041381.1, read as the reverse complement.
GAAAAGGAATATCAAACGGAGTCCAAACGCGATGAAACCTTCGGGAGCGATCTTTTTGGAACAAATGCAAACCTGGAGACTTGGAGTGGACGTCAAGCAACAACCGAGGCGACCACGAGGGTTCCCGGCGCGCCCCTAGGGGTGGGCACGCCCCCCACCCTCGTGCCCCCCTCGAGCGTCCACTGACCTACTTCTTCCTCCTATGTATACACCCGTACCCTGAAACCATCAGAACGGACAATGAAAACCTAATTGCACCACCACAACCTTTTGTATCCGTGAGATCCCATCTTGGAGCCTTTGCCGGTGCTCTATCGGAGGGGGTATCGACCATGGAGGGCCTCTACATAATCTCCAAGGCCTCTCCTATGAGTTGTGGGTAGTTTACCACAGACCTTCCGGTCCATAGTTATTAGCTAGATGGCTTCTTCTCTCTCTTTGATTCTCAATACCAAGTTCTCCTCGATCTTCTTGGAGATCTGTTCGATGTAACTCTTTTTGCGGTGTGTTTGTCAAGATCCGATGAATTGTGGGTTCATGATCAAGTTTATCTATGAGAAATATTTGAATCTCCTCTGAATTCTTTTATGTGTGATTAAGTTATCTTTGCAAGTCTCTTTGAATTATTAGTTTGGTTTGGCCTACTAGATTGATCTTTCTTGCAATGGGAGAAGTGCTTAGCTTTGGGTTCAATCTTGCGGTGTCCTTTCCTAGTGACAGCAGGGGAAACAAGGCACGTATTATATTGTTGCCATCGAGGATAAAAAGATGGGGTTTATATCATATTGCATGATTTTATCCCTCCACATCATGTCATCTTTCTTAACGCGTTACTCTGTTCTTATGAACTAAATACTCTAGATGCAGGCAGGAGTCGGTCGATGTGTGGAGTAATAGTAGTAGATGCAGAATCGTTTCGATCTACTTGTCACGGACGTGATGCCTATATACATGATCATGCCTAGATAATCTCATAACTATGCGCTTTTCTATCAATTGCTTGACAATAATTTGTTCACCCACCGTAATACTTATGCTATCTTGAGAGAAGCCACTAGCGAAACCTACGCCCCCCGGGTCTATCTTTTATCATATAAGTTTTCATCTATCTTTTATTTGCATCTTTTACTTTCCAATCTATATCATAAAAATACCAAAAATATTTATCTTATCATATTATCTCTATTAGATCTCACTTTCGCAAGTGCCCGTGAAGGGATTGACAACCCCTTTATTGTGTTGGTTGCGAGGTTCTTGTTTGTTTGTGTAGGTGCGTGGGAGTTTTAAGGAGCCTCCTACTGGATTGATACCTTGGTTCTCAAAAACTGAGGGAAATACTTACGCTACTTTGCTGCATCACCCTTTCCTCTTCAAGGAAAACCAACGCAAGATCAAGACGTAGCAGGGGGCGCCATCCACCTGGCCGCCTCCTCCTCTCTCCCACTAAAGCCCAATAAGGCCCATACACTCCCTGGGGGGTTCCGGTAACTCCCCGGTACTCCGGTAAATGCTCGAACTCACCCGGAACCATTTCGATGTCCAAACATAGTCATCCAATATATCAATCTTTATGTCTCGACCATTTCGAGACTCCTCGTCATGTCTGTGATCACATCTGGGACTCCGAACAACCTTTGGTACATCCAAACACATAAACTAATACCAATCATCATCGAACGTTAAGCGTGCGGACCCTACGGGTTCGAGAACTATGTAGACATGACCGAGACGCGTCTCCGGTCAATAACCAATAGCGGAACCTGGATGCTCATATTGGTTCCTACATATTCTACAAAGATCTTTATCGGTCAAACCGCATAACAACATATGTTTTTCCCTTTGTCATCGGTATGTTACTTGCCCAAGATTCGATCGTCGGTATCTCAATACCTAGTTCAATCTCATTACCGGCAAGTCTCTTTACTCGTTCTGTAATACTTCATCTGGCAACTAACTCATTAGTCACAATGCTTGTAAGGCTTATAGCGGTGAGTATTACCGAGAGGGCCCAGAGAATCCTCTCTGAAACACGGAGTGACAAATCCTAATCTCGATCTTGGCCAACCCAACAAACACCTTTGGAGACACCTATAGAGCACCTTTATAATCACCCTTTTACGTTGTGACATTTGGTAGCACACAAAGTGTTCCTCCGGTATTCGGGAGTTGCATAATCTCATAGTTTGAGGAACTTGTATAAGTCATGAAGAAAGCAGTAGCAATGAAACTAACACGATCATAATGCTAAGCTAATGGATGGGTCATGTCCATCACATGATTCTCCTAATGATGTGACCCCGTTCATCAAATGACAACACATGTCTATGGTTAGGAAACATAACCATCTTTGATTAATGAGCTAGTCAAGTAGAGGCATACTAGGGACTATATATTTTGTCTATGTATTCACACATGTACTAAGTTTCCGGTTAATACAATTCTAGCATAAATAATAAACATTTATCATGAATTAAGGAAATAAATAATAACTTTATTATTGCCTCTAGGGCATATTTCCTTCAGTCTCCCACTTGCACTAGAGTCAATAATCTAGATTACATATTAATCATTCTAACAGCCATGGAGCTTTGGTGCTGATCATGTTTTGCTCGTGGAAGAGGCTTAGTCAACGGGTCTGCAACATCCAGATCCGTGTGTATCTTGCAAATCTCTATGTCCCCTTCCAACACTTGATGACGGATGGAATTGAAGCGTCTCTTGATGTGCCTGGTTCTGTTGTGAAATCTGGATTCCTTTGCCAAGGCAATTGCACCAATATTGTCACAAAAGATTTTCATTGGACCCGATGCACTAGGTATGACACCTAGATCGGATATGAACTCCTTCATCCAAACTCCTTCATTTGCTACTTCTGAAGCAGCAATGTACTCCGCTTCACACGTAGATCCCGCCATGATGCTCTGCTTGGAACTGCACCAACTAACAGCTCCTCCATTCAATAAAAATACATATCCGGTTTGCGACTTAGAGTCATCCAGATCAGTGTCAAAGCTTGCATCGACGTAACCGTTTACGACGAGCTCTTTTTCACCTCCATAAATGAGAAACATATCCTTAGTCCTTTTCAGGTATTTCAGGATGTTCTTGACCGCTGTCTAGTGCTCCACTCCAGGATTACTTTGGTACCTCCCTGCTATGCTTATAGCAAGACATACATCAGGTCTAGTACACAGCATTGCATTCATGAGAGAACCTATGGCTGAAGCATAGGGACTGACTTTCATTTTCTCTCTATCTTTTGTGATGGTCGGGCTTTGAGTCTGACTCAACTTCACACCTTGTAACACAGGCAAGAACCCTTTCTTTGATTGATCCATTTTGAACTTCTTCAAAACTTTATCAAGGTATGTGCTTTGTGAAAGTTCAATTAAGCGTCTTGATCTATCTCTATACATCTTGATGCCCAATATGTAAGCAGCTTCTCCAAGGTCTTTCATAGAATTTTTTTTATTCAGGTATCCCTTTATGCTATCCAGAAATTCCATATCATTTCCAATCAACAATATGTCATCTACATATAAGATTAGAAATACTACAGAGCTCCCACTCACTTTCTTGTAAATACAGGCTTCTCCAAAAGTATGTATAAAACCATATGCTTTGATCACACTATCAAACGTTTATTCCAACTTCGAGAGGCTTGCACTAGTTCATAAATGGATCGCTGGAGCTTGCACACTTTGTTAGCACCCTTTGGATCGACAAAACCTTTCGGTTGTATCATATACAACTCTTCTTCCAGAGATCCATTCAGGAATGGAGTTTTGACATCCATTCAGGCATGAGCCGGACGCTCCTCCAGCGGAGGATGCCGACAGGCTGTCCGCCACCCGGTCTGAGGTGGAGAGCGCCATGAATCACAGGCGTCGCCGGACAGTTCTTCGTGACGCGTGTTTCTCCCCGGAGGCGTTAAATGCCTTTGATGCGGGAAACGCGCACCTCCGTGGCGCTCAAGATGGTTTAACAAGAGCCACGGAGCAGTATGTGAAAGACATACGGGTAAGTAATTTTAATAGTTATATATGCCAGTAGCCCCCGAGACTTAAAATAGTTAAAATAACTGATTTAAGGAACATTTATTATGCATGATCTTATGGAGAAGAATACCCACCTGTCCCAGGAGCTCCAAGAGTGCAAGGCCCAACTTGAGGCCGCACTGGCCACCACAGGGGGAGCCACAGAGACCCCCGCTGGTAATACGTACTTTGAAAAGATAATTAATTAACAAAGTGCGGCGTGTGCGTAAATCTGACAATAATATTGCAGAGGGTGCCGGACTAGATCCGGACAAGCAACAGCTACTGCGTCAGTTAAAGGCCGGCGAGAGGGTGCTTATGAAGGTGCAGCAGGAGAGGAACAAGCTCCAAGATGCCCACATCCAGCTAGGAGAAGAGCTGAAAGATGTTTGGGCCCAGCTGTCTGGCTCCGTGAAGGAGAATCAGCGGCTTCATCGCGGCATTTATAGTAAGTGCTTGAGCAAATTCCTTTGAAAAGAAGAATTCGGCGAGGAAGTCGATTGACAGAAATGTGTCTTTAGGTGTGCTCACAGGTCACCCTGCGGAGGAAATGCCCGGTTCAACGGGTGATCAACTTCCGGAGCTGGTACAACTGCTCGAACGTGTTTGGCAGGCGATGAGTGGCGTCGTGCAGGCCTTATGGCCTTCCGTCTTCCTACCTGAGGGCCTTGGAGGGCTTGCTGAGAGGCTTCAGGGAGTACGGCGACGTCTCCGTCTGTGGAAGATATCGGCCTGCCGTCAAGGCGCCAGGGAGGCCTGGGCCATGGTGAAGACGCGGTACCCGATGGCTGACCCAAACCACATGGCCGAGGTCGGACCGGTGGGGCCTGATGGGAAGGAGATCCCTGTGAGCTTGATGTACGGCCAAGTAGAGCTGGCCGCAAAATATTCCCAACAGGACTGTAAATTAGATAGTCTGCTAGATGGGATTGAAGAGGAATACAATCAGTCAGTTTGACGATGTAATTTTGAAATGACATATAGAATGCCTTCTAGCTGGATTGTAGATCGTTTGTCTTTGCGGACCTTTTCGCTTCAACCCCGGGACCCAACAGTCCAGAGTGTGTCCAAATACCCTTACGGTTATAAAAGAACCGGGGCATGCATGGAGACAAGACGTTGGGGTCATAATTGCTCTATCAGACAAGTGCCCAACTAGCTATGTTATATTACATGGTTAGTAAGAAACATCTTCCAGGGAGAATAGTTCCGTTAAGGGTTCCTTTCCCTGGGAGGCATGCCCTAAAGTGCATGTCCGTACTGCGAAAATAGCAGAAAAGGCATCTGGGGGCAGATAAATAAGTAAGTAATAAATCATCTTTCAAGTCACCGACCGAATATTCTCTTAAGAACGCTAGCTTTCGGCTTCACCCAGTCTGAGGTACACATCCGGCTGACCCGGCAGTAACAATTGCAGAGGTGCTCCCTTTACCTCCTAGCCGAACAATCGGGAACGTAGGGGTAAGCACAGGAGCCAGGCAACCTAGCTTGGCCAAAACTTAAGTCATATCGATGCATATAATGGTGAATAAAAGGTACATGCGGAAGTATAATACATGTGTTGGGCATGAAGCCCGTAAAATAAGCTTCTGTTAAAGAAGCCCCCAGGTATAATGAGTGCTAGGAGCACATCAAGTGTGTGCGAACAATGCACAAATCAGCCTATAGAAGGTATTGAAAAAGAAAAAAAAGAAAAGGTGGGAAGAAGGAGGGGGAAAAAAGACAGTGAAAATGTAAAAAGGTGGACGGAGGAGTGAGACGAACTCTGAGTCCGGCGTTAGGCGTAGAATCTTCAGAGACGGGCTGCGTTCCATGGATTCGGCTCGAGTCAGTTGTCAGATGCGTTACGTAGACGGTATGCTCCGCCGGTCAGGACTTGGTCGATGATGAAGGGACCTTCCCACTTGGGTTTAAGTTTGTCCTTTTTCTTGTCCGGCAGGCGTAGAACAAGTTCGCCAACATTGTAAGTTTTGGCCCGTACTTCTCTGCTTTGATATCTTCGAGCCTGCTGCTGATAAAATGTGGAACGAGCTTTTGCCACGTCCCGCTCCTCCTCTAAGGCGTCCAAACTGTCCTGCCGATCCAACTCGGCTTCTATTTCTTCGTACATGCGCACGCGAGGTGAGTCATGAATTATATCGCAGGGCAGAACTGCCTCTGCGCCGTACACCATAAAAATGGTGTGAATCCAGTAGTTCGGTTTGGCGTGGTCCGCAGCCCCCAGAGTACGGAGTCGAGATCCTCTACCCAGTGTGTGTTAGATTCCTTGAGGGACCGCACTAGTCTGGGTTTGATGCCGCTCACGATTAGACCATTTGCTCGCTCGACTTGACCGTTAGTTTGGGGGTGATAGACTGAAGCGTAGTCGAGCTTGATGCCCATGTTTTTGCACCAGAGTTTAACCTCGTCGGCCGTGAAATTCATGCCGTTATCAGTGATGATGCTGTGGGGGACGCCAAAATGGTGTACTACCCCGGATATGAAGTCTATCACAGGTCCGGATTCTGCCGTTTTAACCGGCTTGGCCTCTATCCATTTGGTGAATTTGTCCACCATGACCAATAAGTACTTGTGCTTGTGGGTTCCCCCTTTAAGGGGTCCAACCATGTCAAGCCCCCAAACCGTGAACGGCCAGGTAATGGGTATAGTTTTGAGGGCGGTGGGTGGCATGTGGCTCTGATTAGCAAAGAGCTGGCAACCGACGCATCGTTGGGCTAAGTCCCGAGCATTTGCCCGGGCCGTCGGCCAATAAAATCCTGTACGGAAGGCCTTGCCTACAAGGGCCCGGGCTGCAGCGTGGTGCCGCCGAGTCCGGCATGAATTTCAGCCAGGAGATTTCGCCCTTCCTCTTCGGAGATACACCTTTGAAGGACTCCGGTTGTGCTTTTCTTATAAAGTTCTCCCTCGTGGACCTTGTAGGCTTTAGATCGCCGAACTATGCAGCGGGCCTCATTTTGGTCTTCGGGAAGTTCCTGCCGGATTAAGTAGGCTAGGAATGGTTCTTTCCACGGGGCAATTACTGCCATTATTTCATGGGCTGAAGGTGTTATTTCATTGGCTGAGCCGCCGATTGTGTCAGAATGGTCTGAGTTAGGAGATGCAGCTGGCTCCGGATTGTTATTTCCGGACTCCTCTTCCCATAATATGGATGGCTTAAAGAGCCATTCCAGGAAGATGTTTGGAGGGACGGCGTCTTGTTTCGCGCCGATGCGTGCTAACACGTCTGCTGCCTGGTTATTATCCCGGGCTACATGGTGGAATTCGAGTCCTTCGAACCGAGCTGACATTTTTAGGACGGCGTTGCGGTAAGCTGCCATTTTTGGATCTTTGGTGTCAAAGTCTCAATTTACTTGGGATATTGCGAGGTTTGAATCCCCGCGCACCTCTAGGCGTTGAATGCCCATGGAGATTGCCATCCGGAGGCCATGTAGAAGGGCCTCGTATTCGGCTGCGTTGTTGGAGTCCATGTACATTATTTGAAGTACGTATTGGATTGTGTCTCCAGTTGGGGACGTCAAGACGACGCCAGCCCCCAAGCCAACCAACATTTTGGATCCGTCGAAATGCATGATCCAGTTGGAGTACGCGTCGTACTCTTTAGGGAGTTCGGCTTTGGTCCATTCGGCGACGAAGTCAGCCAGAACCTGCGACTTTATAGCTCGCCGTGGTTTGTAGGTTATGTCAAATGGTAGGAGCTCAATGGCCCATTTTGCAATCCTGTCCGTTGCGTCGCGATTGTTTATAATATCGTTGAGAGGTACTTCGGAGGCCACCGTTATGGAACACTCTTGAAAGTAGTGTCGCAGCTTCCGGGATGCCATGAACACCGCATACGCTATCTTTTGATAATGTGGGTACCGGGACTTGCATGGAGTTAAGACAGTGGATACGTAGTACACTAGTTTTTGAAGAGGGAATCTGTGCCCTTCTGTTTCTCGTTCGACGACGAGTACCACACTGACAACTTGATGTGTTGCTGCGATATATAATAACATAGGTTCGCCCAGGTTGGGCGCGGCCAGGACCGGATTTGTTGCCAGTATGGCCTTTATTTCTTCGAGTCCGGCCGTGGCAGCATCCGTCCATTCGAAGTGTTCGGTGCGCCAGAGGAGGCGATAGAGGGGCAGAGCCTTTTCTCCCAAACGGGAGATGAAGCGACTTAAAGCCGCTACGCATCCAGTTAGTTTTTGTATTTGCTTGAGGTCTTTTGGGATATCCAATTGTGACAGAGCTCGGATCTTGGCTGGGTTTGCTTCAATTCCTCTACCGGATACAATGAAGCCCAAGAGCTTTCCGGCTGGTACTCCGAAGACACATTTTTCCGGGTTGAGCTTAATGTCGTATGCTCGGAGGTTGTCGAATGTCACCCTCAAGTCGTCTACTAGAGTTTCGATGTGTTTGGTCTTGACGACCACATCGTCTACGTATGCCTCTACTGTTTTGCCTATCTGGGTAGCCAGACATGTCTGAATCATGCGCTGATATGTTGCGCCGGCGTTTTTGAGTCCGAAGGGCATTGTGTTGAAGCAGAATGGCCCATATGAAGTAATGAATGCCGTTGCGGCCTGGTCTTTCTCCGCCATCTTGATTTGATGGTATCCGGAGTATGCGTCGAGGAAGCACAATGAATCGTGCCCTGTGGTAGCATCGATGATTTGGTCGATGCGAGGGAGAGGGAAAGGGTCCTTTGGACAGGCCTTGTTAAGGTCTTTGAAATCGACACAGAGGCGCCAGGATTTGTCCTTTTTTGGTACCATTACTAGATTGGCTAGCCAGTCCGGATGTTTTATATCTCTGATGAATCCGGCTTCTAAGAGTTTGGCTAGCTCCTCTCCCATTGCCTGTCTTTTGGGTTCGGAAAATCGCCCAAGAGCTTGTTTGACTGGCTTGAATCCTTTTAGGATATTTAGGCTGTGCTCTGCCAGCCTGCGTGGGATTCCGGGCATGTCTAAAGGGTGCCAGGCAAAAATGTCCCAATTTTCCCGAAGGAATTCTCGTAGTGCGGCTTCTACATCAGGATTTAATTGTGCCCCAATGGAGGCCGTCTTTGTGGGGTTCGTTGGATAGACCTGAAATTTGACTATTTCGTCTGCTGGTTTAAAAGAGGTGGACTTGGACCTCTTATCGAGTATCACATCGTCCCTATTCACCGTGGAGCGCAGCGCAGTTAGTTCCTCTGCCGCTAGGGCTTCGGATAATGCCTCTAGGGCCAGTGCCGCTGTCTTACTTTCAGTGCGGAGTGCTGTATCTGGATCACTGGCGAGAGTGATTATTCCATTGGGTCCGGGCATTTTGAGCTTCATGTACCCGTAATGGGTATAGCTTGGAAGATTGTGAATGCCTCTCGCGCTAACAAAGTGTGATATCCGCTGCTGAATGGGGCCACTTGGAACGTGACCTCTTCGGATCTGTAATTGTCCGGCGAGCCGAACACTACATCTAGTGTGATTTTTCCTGTGCAGCGTACTTCTCGACTAGGGATTATTCCCCTGAAGGTTGTGCTGCTTCGCTCAATGCGGCTCTAGTCAATTTCCATTTTTTGAAGGGTTTCCTCGTAGATGAGGTTTAATCCGCTGCCGCCATCCATGAGTACCTTGGTAAGACAAAAGCCGTCCACTATCAGACTAAGGACCAATGCGGCTGGTGCTCTAGCTGTTCGGAATTTAGGTTCGTCGCTGGCGTTGAAGGTGATAGCCGTGTCGCTCCATGGATTTGTTGTTGCTACTTGGTAGACTTCGGCAAGGCTGCGGATTGTTCGCTTCCGCATGTTATTTGATGCGAAAGTCTCGAAGACTGTTAATACCGTGCTGGTACTGCTGGGCTGGTTGCCCGGGGCTAAAAAGCCTTCACCACTTTTGGCCACCTGCCGTAGTATCCAACATGCTCGAAGGCTATGTGTTGGAGTGGCGCCCTCCGTAGTGTGGATTTTGCAGGGTCCATTGAGCCATCCCTCCAGTACGGTTCCGTACTCTTTAGGGTTTTTTGCTTTTTGGTTTTTAACCCAGGTGCTTGAGTATGACACACCCTTTTATTTCGGACTGGGGTTGTATTCAGGGCCGGATTGTCCCAAAACCTGGTTTCGGTTTTCCAGACACTCTCCATCGCGCAGTATTTTTGTACAATGGTCGCTAGGTCGGCGAAGCGTGTAACTTCACAACGACTGATGGCGTTTATGATTCCCTTGTCCGTGCAATTGTTGCAGAAAATTGAAATCGCGCTTTCTTCACGGTAGTCCTTTATCCTGTTCATTACCAGGAGGAATCTGGTCCAGTAATGATGTACTTTTTCATCGGGCTCTTGCCGTATTTGAGATAGATCGCTTATGTTAGGGTGGGCAGGTGGAATTAAGTTCAGAACCCCGCCTGATCTGAGGCTCAAAGGCCAAGAAGCTTCCGGATTCGGAAGCTTGGTTTGCTGGATGCTTTCCAACAAATCTGGTCTGATGCCTGACTTTAGGTTCAGTATTTGATTAGCGTCCGACCCTCCGCGGGAATCCGGCATGGAGGGATCGGGAATCCGGACATAGTTGGTTTTTAACATAGAGGAAGAGTCGCCGCATTGTTCTTCTACCACAACAACGTGGTGGCTAACCTGGGGAGAGTTAATTTCTCTCAGATCGGTTTTAAGCCCAATCTGATCATAGTCGGTAGCGACTCCCAGGGCGGCGATGCGATCCAAGAGCTCGTTCACGGAGGAGAGCTCAATCGGATCTAGCTGCTCGGCGAATTCCGAGCTGACGTGAAGATCGCTTTCAATGACCTGAGAGGTCATTGTCGGAGCGGTGGCCGAACAGGCGGTCATAAGAAAACCGCCTAGCCGGATAGTCTGGCCGGAGGCCAAAGCTCCCTTGACGACGATGCCATCTTTAAAGACGGGAAAAGGCATCCTTCCTGATGGTGATGGCACAGAGCAACTCTCAATGAAAGCACCAATGTCGGTGTCAAAACCGGCGGATCTCGGGTAGGGGGTCCCGAACTGTGCGTCTAGGCGGATGGTAACAGGAGACAAGGGACATGATGTTTTACCCAGGTTCGAGCCCTCTTGATGGAGGTAAAACCCTACGTCCTGCTTGATTAATATTGATGATGTGTGTTACAAGAGTGGATCTACCACGAGAGCAAGGAGGCTAAACCCTAGAAGCTAGCCTATGGTATGAATGTTGTTCGTCCTATGGACTACAGCCATCCAGTTTATATAAACACTGGAGAGGGCTAGGGCTACACAAAGTCGGTTATAATGGTAGGAGATCTACATATTTTTATCGCCAAGCTTGCCTTCCACGCCAAGGAAAGTCCCATCCGGACACGGGACGAAGTCTTCAATCTTGTATCTTCATAGTCTTGGAGTCCGGCCGATGATGATAGTTCGGCTATCCGGACACCCCCTAGTCCGGGACTCCCTTAGACATCATCATCTTGTGCTCATGATCTCCATCACCGAAGCATCATCATGATCTCCAACGTCACCAGCGCGACACCTTGATATCCATCGTAGCATCATTGTTGTCTCGCCACCTATTGTTACTACGACTATCACTATCGCTTAGTGATAAAGTAAAGCAATTACATGGCGATTGCATTGCATACAATAAAGCGACAACCATATGGCACCTGCCAGTTGCCGATAACTTTGTTACAAAACATATCATCTCATACAACAATTTATATCACATCATGCTTGACCATATCACATCACAGCAAGCCCTGCAAAAACAAGTTAGACGTCCTCTACTTTGTTGTTGCAAGTTTTACGTGGCTGCTATAGGCTTCTAGCAAGAACTGTTCTTACCTATGCATCAAAACTACAACGATTTTTCGTCAAGTGTGCTATTTTAACCTTCAACAAGGACCGGGCGTAGCCACACTCGATTCAACTAAAGTTGGAGAAACAGACACTCACCAGCCACCTATGTGCAAAGCACGTCGGTAGAACCAGTCTCGCGTAAGCGTACACGTAATGTCGGTCTGAGCCGCTTCATCTAACAATACCGCCGAATCAAAGTATGACATGCTGGTGAGCAGTATGACTATTATCGCCCACAACTCTTTGTGTTCTACTCGTGCATATAACATCTACGCATAGACCTGGCTATGATGCCTGATACGTCCATTTTGCATCATGCTTTTATATCAATATTTATTGCATTATGGGCTGTTACTACACTTTATATCTCAATACTTATGGCTATTCTCTCTTATTTTACAAGGTTTACCATGAAGAGGGGGAATGCCAGCAGCTGGGATTCTGGCTGGAAAAGGAGCAAACATTGGAAACCTATTCTCCACCGCTCCAAAAATCCTGAAACTCCATGAAACTTATTTTTGGAATTAATAAGAATTATTGAGCGGAAGAAACACCTCAGGGGGCCCACACCCTGGCCAGGAGGGTGGGGGGCGCGCCCACCCCTACTGGGCGCGCCCCTGTCTCCTGGGTCCCCTGGTGGCCCTCCGGTGTCCATCTTCTGCTATATGAGGGCTTTTACCCTGGAAAAAATCGTGAGCAAGCTTACGGGACGAAACTCCGCCACCACGAGGCGGAACCTTGACGGAACCAATCTAGAGCTCCGGCAGAGCTGTTCTACCGGGGACACTTCCTTTCGGGAGGGGGAAATCATCACCGTCGTCATCACCAACGATCCTCTCATCGGGAGGGGGTCAATCTCCATCAACATCTTCACCAGCACCATCTCCTCTCAAAACCCTAGTTCATCTCTTGTATCCAATCTTGTATCAAAACCACAAATTGGTACCTGTGGGTTGCTAGTAGTGTTTATTACTCCATGTAGTTGATGCTAATTGGTTTACTTGGTGGAAGATCATATGTTCAGATCCTTAATGCATATTATTACCCCTGTGATTATGAACATGAATATGCTTTGTGAGTAGTTACAATTGTTCCTGAGGACATGGGTGAAGTCTTGCTATTAGTAGTCATGTGAATTTGGTATTCGTTCAATATTTTGATGAGATGTATGTTGTCTTTCCTCTAGTGGTGTTATGTGAACATCGACTACATGACACTTCACCATTATTTGGGCCTAGAGGAAGGCATTGGGAAGTAATAAGTAGATGATGGGTTGCTAGAGTGACAGAAGCTTAAACCCTAGTTTATGCGTTACTTCCGTAGGGGCTGATTTGGATCCATATGTTTAATGATGTGGTTAGGGTTACTGCTACCTATTGAGCAGTGCGTTGGATTTCCCCGAAGAGGAGAGGATGATGCAGCAAAGTAGCGTAAGTATTTCCCTCAGTTTTTGAGAACCAAGGTATCAATCCAATAGGAGACCATGAACAAGTCCCTCGTGCCTACACAAAACGATAGCAACTCGCAACCAACACTTAGGGGTTGTCAATCCCTTCACGGTCACTTACGAGAGTGAGATCTAATAGAGATAATCTTTTTGGTATTTTTGGTAGATAGATGCAAAGTGAAAAGTAAAAGGCAAAGTAAAAACAAAGCAAGTAAATGAAGTGATAGAGATTGATATGATGATAATAGACCTGGGGGCCATAGGTTTCACTAGTGGCTTCTCTCGAGAGCATAAGTATTGTACGGTGGGTGAACAAATTACTATTGAGCAATGGACAGAATTGAGCATAGTTATGAGTATATCTAGGCAATGATCATGTATATAGGCATCACGTCCAAAACAAGTAGATCGAAACGATTCTGCATCTACTACTATTACTCCACTCATCGACTGCTATCCAGCATGCATCTAGAGTATTAAGTAAAAACAGAGTAATTCCTTAAGCAAGATGACATGATGTAGAGGGATAAATTCATGCAGTATGATAAAAAAACATCTTGTTATCCTCGATGGCAACAATACAATACGTGCCTTGCAACCCTTTCTGTCACTGGGTAAGGACACCACAAGATTGAACCCAAAGCTAAACACTTCTCCCATTGCAAGAACTACCAATCTAGTTGGCCAAACCAAAAGGATAATTCGAAGAGACTTGCAAAGATAACTCAATCATACATAAAAGAATTCAGTGAAGAATCAAATATTTTCCATAGATAATAATGGATCATAAACCCACAATTCATCGGTCTCAACAAACACACCGCAAAAAGAAGATGACATCGAATAGATCTCCACGAGAGAGGGGGAGAACATTGTATTGAGATCCAAAAAGAGAGAAGAAGCCATCTAGCTACTAGCTATGGACCCGAAGGTCTAAAGTAAACTACTCACACTTCATCGGAGGGACTATGGTGATGATGTAGAAGCCCTCTATGGTGGATGCCCCCTCCGGCGGAGCTCCGGAACAGGCCCCAAGATGGGATCTCGTGGATATAGAAGGTTGCGGTGGTGGAATTAGGTTTTTGGCTCCTGTTCTGATTGTTCGGGGATATGTAGGTATATATAGGAGGAAGGAATACGTTGGTGGAGCATCAAGGGGCCCACGAGGTAGGGGGCGCGCCCTCCACCCTCGTGACCTCCTCTGGCACTGCTTGGAGTAGGGTCCAAGTCTCTTAGATCACGTTTGGTTGGAAAATCACGATCCCAAAGGTTTCATTCCGTTTGGACTCCGTTTGATATTTGGTTTCTTCGAAATACTGAAAAAGGCAAAAAACATTAATTCTGGGCTAGGCCTCCGGTTAATAGGTTAGTCCCAAAAGTAATATAAAAGTGGAAAATAAAGCCCAATATAGTCCAAAACAGTAGATAAAGTAGCATGGAGCAATCAAAAATTATAGATACGTTGGAAACGTATCAGGCATCCCCAAGCTTAATTCCTGCTCGTCCTCGAGTAGGTAAATGATAAAAAAGAATTTTTGATGCGGAGTGATACTTCGGCATAATTTCAATGTAAATCTTCTTAATTGTGATATGAATATTCAGATCTGAAAGATTCAAGACAAAAGTTCATATTGACACAAAAATAATAATACTTCAAGCATACTAATCAAAGCAATCATGTCTTCTCAAAATAATATGGCAAAAGAAAGTTCATCCCTACAAAATCATATAGTTAGGCTATGCTTCATTTTCGTCACACAAAGATGTTCCCAACTTCTATACCCCCGATGAAAAGCCAAGCAATTGTTTCATACTTAAATAATCTCAAACTTTTTCAACCTTCACGCAATACATGAGCGTGAGCCATGGATATAGCACTTTGGGTGGAATAGAATATGATGATGGGGATTGTGTGGAGAAGACAAAAAAGGAGAAAGTCTCACGTTGACGAGGCTAATCAATGGGCTATGGAGATGCCCATCAATTGATGTCAACATGAGGAGTAGGGATTGCCATGCAACGGATGCACTAGAGCTATGAATGCTCACCAAAAGAAAACTAGTGGGTGTGCATCCAACTCGCTTGCTCATGAAGACCTAGGGCATTTGAGGGAGCCCATCGTAGGAATATACAAGCCAAGTTATATAATGAAAAATTCCCACTAGTATAAAAACACAACTTATGAGACTCACTACAGGAAGAACGAGGTGCTACTTTGAAGCACAATATATGAGACTCACTACATGAAGAACAAGGTTCTACTTTGAAGCACAAGTGTGGAAAAAGAGATAGTAGCATTGCCCTTTTTTTGGGCCTTTCTTTTTTTTAATTTTGGCCTTTCTGTTTTTTTGGTCCTTTTTTTGGCCTTTTTTTGTTTGGGCAATGCTATAATAATTATGATCATCACACTTCTATTGATTACAACATAAGGATTACAACTCAAAACTTAGAACAAGATATGACTCTATATGAATGCCTCCGGTGGGATGGTGCAATGAATCAAGAGTGACATGTATGAAAAATAGTGCATGGTGGCTTTGCCACAAATACGATATCAACTACATGATCATGCAATGGCAATATGAGAAAAGTAATGTATGTCATGATGATGATGGTGGAAGTTGCATGGCAATATATCTCGGAATGGCTATGGAAATGCCATAATAGGTAGGTATGATGGCTGTTTTGAGGAAGATATAAGGAGGTTTATGTGTGATAGAGCGTATCGTATCACGGGGTTTGGATGCACCGGCGAAGTTTACGCCAACTCTCAAGGTGAGAAAGGGCAATGCACGGTACCGAAGAGGCTAGCAAAGGCGGAAAGGTGAGAGTGCGTATAATCCATGGACTCAACATTAGTCAAAAGAACTCATATACTTATTGCAAAAATTTATAAGTCATCAAAAATCAAGTACTACGCTCATGCTCCTAGGGGGATAGATTGGTAGGAAAATACCATTGCTCGTCCCCGACCGCCACTCATAAGGATGCTGTCGGTGTCAAAACCGGCGGATCTCGGGTAGGGGGTCCCAAACTGTGCGTCTAGGCGGATGGTAACAGGAGACCAGGGACACGATGTTTTACCCAGGTTCGGGCCCTCTTGATGGAGGTAAAACCCTATGTCCTGCTTGATTAATATTGATGATGTGTGTTACAAGAGTGGATCTACCACGAGATCAAGGAGGCTAAACCCTAGAAGCTAGCCTATGGTATGATTATTGTTCGTCTTATGGACTACAGCCATCCGGTTTATATAGACACCGGAGAGGGCTAGGGTTACACAAAGTCGGTTACAAAGGTAGGAGATCTACATATCCATATTGCCAAGCTTGCCTTCCACGCCAAGGAAAGTCCCATCAGGACACGGGACGAAGTCTTCAATCTTGTATCTTCATAGTCTTGGAGTCCGGCCGATGATGATAGTTCGGCTATCCGGACACCCCCTAGTCCGGAACTCCCTTGGTAGCCCCTGAACCTAGGCTTCAATGACGATGAGTCCAGCGTGCATATTGTCTTCGGCATTGCAAGGCGGGTTCCTCCTCCGAATAATTTATAGAAAATTATGAACACCAAGATAGTGTCCGACTCTGCAAAAATAAATTCCACGTACCACCGTAGAGAGAATAATATTACACAAGATCAATCTGCTGACATATTCTGTGGCGTGACATCACACCACTTCCAAGCCTTTACTCGAATTGTTTTTATTGCTCCACCTCAGTGCGTTTAGCGAAGGGGTTTCCTTGGCACGTCTTGTCGAAGCAGAGATCGTGTTCCCCTTATTCCGGGATTCCCATCAATACGGACGTGGGTAACCCGACCGCGCCCGTTGCCATGCCCCCTCCATCGAAGGTGGGTTCCAAACGGTCACAGGGACGGCTCTTGGTATTCTTCCTCTTTATAATGAGACCAAGGCCCGTTCTTTTTATTCAATCCCCTATCGAATCCGCCCCTCTCCCCGAGTTCCAACACCCAGGGCTCCAAATTCGGGTACCTTCGATCTTCAACAATGTCCGGTCCTGACCTATGAGGCCGGTGGATGCCCTCCTCCGTCACGGAAGAGGATGTGCTAAAGCTGAGAGACGCCAGGTACTTAACCTACGAGATTTCGCATAGGCTGCCTACCCGAGGGCAAGTTATCCCTACTCCCGAGCCTGGCGAGAGCGTCGTGTTCGTGTCTCACCTCCGTCGGGGTTTAGGCTTCCCGACGGATCCCTTCGTGAGGGGGCTCATGTTTTACTATGGGTTGGAATTCCATGACTTGGCTCCGGAGTCCATCCTCCACATCTCATCCTTTATTGTCGTCTGCGAAGCCTTTCTCCGCACTACCCCTCACTTCGGCTTGTGGCTCAAAACCTTCAACGTGGAGCCGAAGATGATTGAGGGGCGTCAGGCAGAGTGCGGAGGGGAGGTTATAAGCAAGAGGGACGAAGCTCCATGGCCCGAGGGCTCCTTTCAGGAGGAGCTCGGCTTGTGGCAACAGGAGTGGTTCTATATCACCGCTCCCCGGGGCAGCAGGCAGAAGCCGCCGCCCGTCTTTCGCTCGGGTCCTCCACAACAGCTGACGTCATGGGTCAGCAAGGGGCGTGACTGGGGGCCGCCCAAAGACGTCCCCCTGTTGCAGTACCGGATTCGAGGCCTCCAAGAAAGGGAGATCAATCTGGTCGCAGTGGTACAGGTCATGTTGATCCGGCGCCTACTGCCCTGCAAACGTCGCCCCCTCCGCCTGTGGGAATTTAATCCGGAGGGGCCACGAGCTCTTCAACACTTCATGAGTTTGACGCCCGTGGAGATGTATAAACTGTTCTTCGGATCGCAAGAGACGCATCCGGAATTGTCCAAGGACGCTGGCCTAAGCTGCAATCGCCCGGATACTCAAGTAAGTAGCCCTGTGTCCGGACACATCGTCCATTTATTTATCGTGAGCTTGCCTTTTAACCAGCTATCCCTGGACAGGAGTGGATAGCGCAAGCAAAACTGATACGGTGTCCGGCCCCCCTCCCTGAGACCACGCAGGATCCCGTGTTAATCAAAATGTTGGAGGTTGCACCTTCGAATGAGGGCGAAGGGGGGCACAGGGAAACTACCACCTCTGCCAAGGAGGCTTTTAGTAAGGGAGGAATCGAGAGTCCCTCCTTCCAGGGGGAGAATAGGACCGCTTCCAAAGACCTGGAGGCCAAGGCCTCAAAGCGGGGAAAGAAATCTGTACTGGAAGGTCCTGTGCTGGGAAGAGCCCCAGCCGTACTGTCTCCTCGGAGGAATCAGCCCTCTAGCGAGCCGTAAGTAAAAAAGGGGGAATTTTATAATTATTAGACACCCCTGCTTAATGTCTAAAGGTAACCAAAGTTTTTACCTTGTAGTTCGGATCTCAGCCCATCTCAGCACAACTCATCTTCGGGAGACCTTCGTCCGGAGATGATGGAGAGAGAAACACCTCCATCTGCCGCCCCGTCGTACGAGGCGGGCGACCCTGAGGTGTCATCATGGAGGGTCTCCCCGAGTCCGGCGGGGCCGGAGAGTTCGGCACCCATTGGAGTACGGCCGGTGGAGCTGCAGGATTTGCTCAAGAGGGCGTCTATCTCAGAAGATCACCACACATTAATGGGTAGGGTGATTGAGAGGATCTCGTCCGCCGAAAGCGGGTTGTATGAGGCCGTCGGAATTTTACTGACGGGGTTTGAGGTATGCAAAAAATGACATACCTTTTGACAGTTTTGCACATAAAGTGCGCCCTGTATAGATAGTAGCCCCTGAGACTTGGTATGCTGTCGAAAGCGACATCGTGCCTAGGATCATAATCTCAGTTATTAATTGTCGCCTTTCCTATGCAGGTGGCGAAACGTTCGGTGGCCAGCTGGACTGATGGAGTCGCCGAGCTGAAGAGGCAACTCGACGCTGCGGATGCGGACATCTCGCTGGTCAATAAACGACTTGATGAGTCACAAGGTATGTGGTTGCTCCGCGGTCACCTAGTAAGGGAGCTGACGCCCATTCCTTACAATTTGTATGCTTGATGCAGATGGTGCTGCTGCTGTGGAAGACCTTCGAGCAGAACTTGCTCAGGCCAAGGAGCAAGCCAGAAAAAGCGAGGTGGCTGCCTCGAAGGCAATGGAAGAGCTAGAAGCCGAGAAGGCTGCTCACTGCCGAAGCAGAGAGGAGATGGCCGGAATGGCCGCGAAATTAAAAGTTGCTACCGACCGCCAGGAGGTTCTTGAAAGAGAACGCCGAGCAGAACGAGAGGACCTGAAGAAGGCCGACGCTGAAGCCAAGGATGCCCATAGTGCGATGCGGGCTATGAAGGAGGAACTGCGTTAGATCGGAGACATTGTGGCTGGAAAGCCCTTTATGCTGCGTAGGAAGTTCACGGATCCGAAGTATGCTCAGCTGGGCCGGTTGTATGGTGCGGAGGATCCTTATCTGGACTTAGCAGCGAGTGCGGCGGATGCAGTCGTGCACTTCCAAAGCCAGAAGGATCACGAAATGAAAGAGCTGTTCTGGTCTCAGTTCCATAGTCCGGAGCGTCCACTTCCGTTGAGTGATTGGTTGGTTGAGTGGGTCGAGCTGAATAGATTGTCCAGACTTGCCATGACGGACGTGGTCACTCATCTGTGACCGAAAAGGCCCAAGCCGAAGAGTTATTTTGGCTTGGTACAGCAATTCCTTGAGGCGGTGCCGCGTGTTGAGGCGATGAAGCGGTCGGCATGCATAGAAGGTGCACGGATGGCTCTCGCCCGTGGTAAGACATACTGGGCGGAGATGGACGCCACCGCTATTGCATCCCGGGGTTCGGATAGAAGCCGATTCCCCACCGAGCACTATTTTGAGGAAGTCCTGCAGGGCGCTCGTTTAATAGAGTCGCAGTGCTCGAAAGATGTTATGTTTGAATGACATTTATGATTTCTGAGATCATGTTTATAATGCAATAGCTTTTTATACTTGTGCGTTCAAGTATTGGACTATCTCCTGTGCGGCCGTATATGTATAATCTGAAAGATGGCAGTCTTTGGCTTCAGCCCCCACGCACATGGTGCGGGGGTGTTTGCGAAAAGAAAAGCGCTTTTTCACACTTAATCCAACGTCTTGGTCCTTTTAAGGAGGTGATAGCGTAGCAAACTAGGCAACCGGACTATAATGCTTTATCACTTTCACTAAGCCATAGGAGCTCGAATGTGGGGCTACTATATAGCCCCTGTGGCACCGCTCTTCTCCGAACTTGAGACGCGTATGTGCCTGACCGGGAAGCGGCTCTTCATCAAAGCGGAGGAATTCTAAACATTCCAATGGTCGATCGAGTGGTTGACCAGTCTCTCGCTATATCATGACAGTCAGTTTTCGGCTTTCCCTACTGAGGTGCTCGCCCGGCCAAACCGGGGCACAATCGCAGTAGTTCTCCTGGTGCCGCGTTAGCCGATGAGACGGAACGTAAGGCAGCAAAACACAGGAGCCGGGAAAACCCAACATTTGACCAAAGACATGATTCGGAGCTGATGCATATAAGGCCTAACTCGAGACGCCGAAAACTCCCTGAGGTGTTCGGTCTTTATAATACCGGGCAGAATAATGCCCTAAGCCCCTAGTGTCCAGGTACAGACGGGAACTTCTGACACGGCCGATGCCAAAACGCCAGCCACCTCCTCGGCTATGATAGGAAACCGGGGGATGTATATCAACAAGAGACAGTAAGAAAGGTTTACGCAGGGTCTTAATCTGAAAAGAATCCTTGCAATGGGTCCCTGCTGCAGGTCTGCGCCTATATCTCTATTGTACTGTATCCTGGACGGGTGTAGCACGTGCTTCATCTATAAAAGAGAAGGACTTAGGTTCTAAGAAATATTGTGCAAAAGTTGTATTAAAATGAAGTATAATTATGAGGATGAAGAAAGTTGAGCTTTATTGGCTCTCATCGTTTATATGCGCGACCCTTTATAAAAAAGGGGAAATGCGGCTGGGAAGCCCCTTGTTAAGTTATGCCGGACTTGTCTAACCATGTCCGAGGTCTAAATGACCTGTTTTTCAGGGGCTTTGACCTGCAAGGTCTGATTAGTGTGTGGCTGTCGAAGCAGTCGAACATTCTCTGTGGTCGAGGGACATTCGGAGTTATGAGATTATGCCACGTGGACCGGGCATTTCTAAGTGTAAGAGACGCGTAATGTGGTATTGCATTAAAGCGGGCGAAAGCTTCGCGCCCCAGTAGTGCTTAAGGGCTACTGCTATATGGGGCGATGGGGGAGTGAGCTTTTCGCGACGAGGGTTGTCGGATGAACCGAACACAACCTCTAGTGGTACAAAGCATGTATAATTGGCTTAAAGGCCTGGCGTCAGTCCTTTGAAGGGAGTGCTGCTATAGCGAATTTTGGTAGGTTCTATCCCCTGTCTGTGGACGGTCTCCTGGTATGGCACGTGCCACGCTGTGTGATATCACATGAAGTGAGTTCACTGTTTTGACTTCAAGTGGGAAAGCCTTTTGTTTTCCGAAGTGCTGCTTTTGGGCTTCGTCACTTTCACTTGGCGTGTCGAGCCCCTTGTGTTCGGCGTTAAGCCGGCGGGACTGCTTGAAGACCCAACAATCTCTGTGGGTATGGTTTGCAGGCTTCCCGGATGTACCATGTATTTGACACAGTCTATCCAGAATCTTGTTTAGGTTGGATAGCTCGTCACTGTTGTCCTTTAGGGGCAGTGTTTTGTTGTTCGGCCGGGAGCTATTGAATCCGGCGTTGACCGCCATACTATTTGGGCCATTTTCCTTATTCCGGTGCTGATCTTTTCTGCGTCGTGATTTCCCATTTCCATCCCTGATTTCGGATGTACTCGGGTCGCTGGTGCTGCCTCTAGCCAGCCAGCTGTCTTCCCCCGCGCAAAAGCGGGTCATGAGGCTTGTTAGTGCGGCCATTGTTCTTGGTTTTTCCTGGCCGAGGTGTCTGGCGAGCCATTCGTCTCGGACGTTGTGTTTAAAGGCTGCTAAGGCTTCAGCGTCCGGACAGTCGACTATTTGGTTCTTTTTAATGAGGAACCTGTTCTAGAATTTGCGTGCTGACTCTCCGGGCTGTTGAGTTATGTGACTTAAATCGTCTGCATCCGGAGGCCGGACATAAGTCCCCTGAAAATTTGCTCGAAACGCATCCTCAAGCTCTTCCCAACTTCCAATGGTATTTTCTGGGAGGCTTTTAAGCCAATGCCAAGCCGGCCCTTTGAGCTTGAGGGGTAGGTATTTTATGGCATGGAGATCGTCTCCTCTTGCCATATGTATGTGTAGGATATAATCCTCAATCCAGACTCCGAGGTCTATTGTTCCATCGTATGCCTCTATGTTTACGGGTTTGAATCCCGCTGGAAATCCATGATCCAGTACCTCGTCGGTAAAACATAGTGGGTGTGCGGCGCCCCTGTATTTGGGTGTGCCGTTGTCTTCAAATGCTTGGCAGGTTATGTTGCTTCCTGGAGTCTTCTTTTTTGGACCATAGATAGACCTGGCTGGGTCATCCTTTTTCCGATGATCCATATGCTGATCTTGTGCCGGCTTGTGTGCGGCGCCCCTTGTTGCTCTTGGCCTGTCATCTGGTCATCTACCCGGCCAGGCGGCTTCTTTCTTTTTTGACTGCGGGGGCTCTAAGGCCTCCTCGTCAAATTCGGGCAACAACTTACGCTTCGGGTAGCTCTTTGTCTGGTGACTAGCGCCAATATTTATCTGCGGTGTTGAGTACTTTGCTCCATCTCATTCTAAGTGCGTCCTCCGCTGTTTTGAGCTTCCGTTTTTGCTTCTTCAAACTCCTTGCAGTGGCGAAGAGCCTTTTATGAATGCTCGTATGCTCTGGTGATGTGAGATCGTCTTCGTCGGGGATTGGTTGCTTGTCCAGTTCATCATGTCCGGCTGGCTGCTTGGTGACATGTGCGTCGTCCACTGCTTCGCCCTACTCTAGGGCCGGGTCTGTATGGGTGCCGTTTTTATCGAGGCCGGTCTTCGGGCGGCGCTTGCGTCGCTGTTTTGGTTGTTTGTTGGGGGAGTTGTCCTTCGCCACGTCCCGATTTTCCTCGTTGTCGCTTCCCTTTAGTGTATACACCATGCATACGTCGTGAGTTGGGGTGGCTTTCCAGTGCCCAGTAGGCGCTGGTTCTTGGTCGTCTCCGGCATCGTCGTCCATACCATCGATGACTTCGGAGTCGTAGTCTAGCATGTCAGTTAGACCGTTGACAGTGGCTACCAAGTGGGTGGTGGGTGGGCTTTGAATTTCTTCGTCGTCCGCATCCCAACCGTCCTGACCGCAGTCTGGCCAGGGCTCTCCTGATAACGAGAGATATTTTAGCAAACTCAAGATGTCGCCGAAAGGTGAGTGTTGAAAGATGTCCGCTGCGGTGAACTCCATGATCGGCGCCCAATCGGATTCGATCGGGGAGGGCGCGGGAGGTTCGGAGTCCGGCGAGGAGTCCGGCACCTCGGAGTCACGAGCTTTATGAGGGACAAAGTCAGTGTTCGGCTCTATCTCCATAGAGGTTGCAGCCCCCGAGGTGATGTCTAGGCATCCATCCTCGATCTGCGCAGCCGGCTCCGGATTAAAGATCGGAGTGGTTTTGAGTGCGGCCTCCAGGGTACTGTCCGGCTGCAGAGCTAAATCATGCTCGCCGTGACAGTGCGGCACGCTCGGCTGTGGCTCGAATCCATCGAGGATCAAGTCCCCGCGGATGTCAGCCATGAAGTTCAAACTTCCAAATCTGACCTGACGGCCAGGGGCGTAGCTTTCGATCCACTCTAGTTGGCCAATCGAATTGGCCCGCAGTGCGAAGCCGCCGAATACGAAGATCTGTCCGGGAAGGAAGGTCTCACCCTGGACTGCGTCGTTGATGATGATTGAAGAAGCCATCGAGCCTATCAGTGATGGAACAGAGGAACTCTCAATGAAAGCACCAATGTCGGTGTCAAAACCGGCGGATCTCGGGTAGGGGGTCCCAAACTGTGCGTCTAGGCAGATGGTAACAGGAGACCAGGGACATGATGTTTTACCCAGGTTCGGGCCCTCTTGATGGAGGTAAAACCCTACGTCCTGCTTGATTAATATTGATGATGTGTGTTACAAGAGTGGATCTACCACGAGATCAAGGAGGCTAAACCCTAGAAGCTAGCCTATGGTATGATTGTTGTTCGTCTTATGGACTACAGCCATCCGGTTTATATAGACACCGGAGAGGGCTAGGGTTACACAAAGTCGGTTACAAAGGTAGGATATCTACATATCCGTATCGCCAAGCTTGCCTTCCACGCCAAGGAAAGTCCCATCTGGACACGGGACGAAGTCTTCAATCTTGTATCTTCATAGTCTTGGAGTCCGGCCGATGATGATAGTTCGGCTATCCGGACACCCCCTAGTCCGGAACTCCCTCAGATGCACAAGCCAGGTACACTTCATGTTTCAAATTTGTTACACAACTTTAACCATACGTGCATGCTACGGGACTTGCAAACTTTAACACAAGTATTTCTCAAATCCATAATCACCCAACTAGCACGACTTTGATATTATCACCTCCATATCTCAAAACAATTATCAAGCATCAAACTTATCTTAGTATTCAATTCACTCAAAAGAAAGTTTCACATATCTTGAACACCAAGTATATTAACATTAAGGAAATTACCATGCTATTAATGTCGGTGTACTAGAGTAGGGGTACCCTAGTATCCCGAACTTGTGCACGGGCAGTTGCAGCGCCCTGTGGCAAGGCTTGCCGGGTGACCGCCAAGGTCCTCCGTGGTTCCTTTGGAGCCATTCAAGAACAAAGTATCCAAGCCAAGGAGGCAAGGCCCCGGCAAGAGGAGCTTGCCGGGAAGGCCAACCAAGGCATCTCAAGGAACTTGCCGCGACGCGCCATGCGTCCCGGCAAGGCCCGGTGAGCGACAAGCTTCCGGACGTGACAAGACAACGGCCGCGGCAAGGCGCTTGCCGCGGCAGGCTACCACTCTGTACCCACGCTCCAGCACATCCACCAACGTGTCGCCTTGGGGTCTTTCCAGGCGCGTGTGGCAAGAGGCTGTGCAGCCAGCGGTGCGCGGTGGCATGCGACCTTGACAAGATTGCCATCGTGGCAAGCGGTGGCGCCCCTGACGGTCCCTTTTTACACTGTTTGGGCGACGCAGACGGGCATTTAATGCCTTTGTCCCCTACCGTCAGGGTTAGCTAGGATGCACTGTACAGGTAGCTGTACCAACCACCCCTCTTTTTCCATTTTTACCCTCATCTACTTTGCCACCTGTCGGTGACCCCTTGAGCGTATAAAAGGAGGCCCATGCACAACGTAGAGGGGGGTTCGTTCGGTGGGAAGCCAGAAACACACTGACGCTCGGTCTCTTTAGCAGCTCGTGTGTACTGTAGCACTCAGCGCTCCCGAGCAAGAACTCAATACAATCAGACAAGCAGCAGTAGGAGTATTATCTCTCCGGAGAGCTCCGAAGCTGGGTAAACTGCTCGTGTGCTTTGCCTCGATCCGCTCTTCGTGCGATCTCCGCCCCCCGCCGAACCGAAAGGGGCTCGGTCCGCCGGTCCCCATAGGTGTTCGTGGATCAGTTACCCCGACAATTAATGACTCTCAAAATAATCTAAGTGAAGCATGAGATATCAAAAGTTTCTTTAAAACAAATCCACCACCATGCTCTAAAAGATCTAAGTGAAGTACTAGAGCAAAAATTATCACGCTCAAAAGATATAAATGAAGCACTATGAGCAAAGCTATCAAGTTCAAAAGATATAAGTGAAGCACATAGAGTATTCTAACAAACTCCAATTCATGTATGGTTCTCTCAAATGGTGTGTACATCAAGGATGATTGTGGTAAACTAACAAGCAAAGACGCAAATAATACAAGACGCTCCAAGCAAAACACATATCATGTGGTGAATAAAAATATAGCTCCAAGTAAATTATCGATGGAAGTGGACGAAAGAGGGGATGCCTTCTGGGGCATCCCCAAGCTTTGAATTTTTGGTGTCCTTGGATTATCTTGGGGGTGCCATGGGCATACCCAAGATTAGGCTCTTTCCACTCCTTGTTCCATAATCCATCAAAAGAATTCACCCAAAACTTGAAAACTTCACAACACAAAACTCAACAGAAATCTCATGATCTCCGTTAGAGAAAGAAAACAAAAGACTACTTCAAGGTACTGTAATTAACTCATTATTTATTTATATTGGTGTTAAACCTACTGTATTCCAACTTCTCTATGGATTATAAACTATTTTACTAGCCATAGATTCATCAAAATAAGCAAACAACACACGTAAAACAGAATCTGTCAAAAACAGAACAGTCTGTAGCAATCTGCAACTAACGCAAACTTCTAGAACTCTAAAAATTCTATCAAAATAGGAAGTTTTGGAAAATTTGTTTATTGAACAGCATCAAAAAGAACCAACGCAAAAGCACGTTTATGTGATTTATCATAACTAAATTCGTGCGCGCAAAGTTTCTGTTTTTCAGCAGAATGAAATCAACTATCATCGTAGGTTATCCTATAGGTTCTACTTGGCACAAACACTAGTTAAAAGATAAAACCACATCCAAACAGAAGGTAGATGGATTATTTATTCCTAAACAGAAGAAAAAACAAAAAACACAAAATAACATTGGGTTGCCTCCCAACAAGCGCTATCGTTTAACGCCCCTAGCTAGGCATAAAAGCAAGGATAGATCTAGGTATTGCCATCTTTGGTAGGAAATACATAAGTGGCTCTCATGATATATTCATATGGTAATTTTATTTTCTTTCTAGGGAAGTGTTCCCATACCCTTCTTTAAGGTAAATTGGAATCTAATATTCTCTTCCTTCATATCAATAATTGCACCAATCGTTCTAAGGAAAGGTCTACCAAGAATAATAGGACATGAAGGATTGCAATCTATATCAAGAACGATAAAATATATGGGCACATAATTCCTATTTGCAACAATAAGAACATCATTAATTCTTCCCATAGGTTTTTTAATAGTGGAATCCGCAAGATGCAAGTTTAGAGAGCAATCATCAAAGTCACGGAAATCTAGCAAATCACACAAAGCTTTGGGAATAGTAGAGACACTAGCACCCAAATCACACAAAGCATGAATCTCATAATCTTTAATTTTAATTTTAATAGTAGGTTCCCACTCATCATAGAGTTTTCTAGGGACAGAAACTTTCAACTCAAGTTTTTCTTCATAAGATTGCATCAAGGCATCAACAATGTGTTCGGTAAAGGCCTTATTTTGGCTATAAGCATGAGGAGAATCTAGCACGGATTGCAACAAGGAAATACAACCAATCAAAGAGCAATTTTCATAATTAAATTCCTTGAGATCCAAAATAGTGGGTTTAGCAACATCTAGGTTTTTATTTCTTTCAATCCCACTTTCATCAATTTCATCATCAAGATCTAGAAACTCCGAATTCTTAGAACGCCTTCTAGGTAAAGGAAGATCATATTCAGTTTCATCAAGATTCATATTGCAAAACAAAGATTTAATGGGGGACACAACAATAACTTTTAGATCTTCATCTTGATTTTCATAGGAATTGGAAGAACACGCTTTAATAAAGGCATCTTTGGAAGCACGCATCCTAGCGGTTCTTTCCTTGCACTCATCAATGGAAATTCTCATGGCTTTGAGAGACTCATTGATAGCATGCTTAGGAGGAATAGATCTAAGCTTTGAAGAATCGATTTCAAGAGAAATTCTATCAACGTTCCTAGCCAAATCATCAACTTTAAGCAATTTCTCTTCAAGCAAAGCATTAAAATTCTTTTGTGAATTCATGAAATCTTTAACACTACTCTCAAATTCAGAGGGCATCTTATTAAAATTTCCATAAGAGTTGTTGTAGGAATTTCCATAATTATTAGAAGGATTACTAGGATAAGGCCTAGGATTAAAATTCCCTCTATAAGCATTGTTTCCAAAATTATTCCTACCAACAAAATTCACATCCATAGATTCATTATTATTCCCAAGCAAAGTAGACAAAGGCATATCATTGGGATCAAGAGGAGTAGTTTTAGGAGCAAACATCTTCATAAGTTCATCCATCTTTTCACTCAAAACATTGATTTCTTCTATAGCATGCACTTTTTTACTAGAAGATCTTTCGGTGTGCCATTGAGAATAATTATCCATAATATTGTCAAGCAATTTGGTAGCATCCCCTAACGTAATTTCCATAAACGTGCCTCCTGCGGCCGAATCTAAAAGATTTCTAGAAGCAAAATTCAATCCGGCATAAAAATTTTGTATGATCATCCATAAATTCAAACCATGAGTAGGGCAATTGCGAAGCATTAATTTCATTCTTTCCCAAGATTGAGCAACATGCTCATGATCAAGTTGTTTAAAATTCATGATGTCATTCCTAAGAGTGATAATCTTAGCGGGAGGAAAATACTTAGAGATAAAAGCATCTTTGCCCTTGTTCCAAGAATCAGTACTATTTTTAGGCAAAGATGAAAACCAAACTTTAGCACAATCTCTAAGTGAAAACGGAAATAACTTCAATTTGACAATATTGTTATCCGTATCTTTTTTCTTTTGCATATCTCACAAATCAACAAAAGTGTTTAGATGAGTAGCGACATCTTCACTAGGAAGGCCGGCAAATTGATCTTTCATAACAAGATTGAACAAAGCGGTATTGATTTCACAAGACTCATCATTATTAAGAGGAGCAATCGGAGTACTAAGGAAATCATTATTATTGGTATTCGATAAATCACACAATTTGGTATTATCTTGTGCCATGGCAACAAGTAATCCAACACACAAGCAAACAGAAAGGCAACGGGAAAAAGGCAAACGGAAAAGAGAGGAGGAGATTGGGAAAGAGAGGGCGAATAAAACGGCAAGGGTGAAGTGGGGGAAAGGAAAACGAGAGGCAAATGGCAAATAATGTGATGTGAGAGATAGGGATTGCGATGGGTACTTGGTATTGTTGACTTCCTTGCGTGAGCCTCCCCGGCAACGGCGCCAGAAATTCTTCTTGCTACCTCTTGAGCACTGCGTTGGATTTACCCGAAGAGGAGAGGATGATGCAGCAAAGTAGCGTAAGTATTTCCCTCAGTTTTTGAGAACCAAGGTATCAATCCAGTAGGAGACCACGAACAAGTCCCTCGTACCTACACAAAACGATAGCAACTCGCGACCAACACTTAGGGGTTGTCAATCCCTTCACGGTCACTTACGAGAGTGAGATCTGATAGAGATAATATTTTTGGTATTTTTGATAGATAGATGCAAAGTGAAAAGTAAAAGGCAAAGTAAAAACAAAGCAAGTAAATAAAGTGATAGAGATTGATATGATGAGAATAGACCCGAGGGCCATAGGTTTCACTAGTGGCTTCTCTCGAGAGCATAAGTATTCTACGGTGGGTGAACAAATTATTGTTGAGCAATTGATAGAATTGAGCATAGTTATGAGTATATCTAGGCAATGATCATGTATATAGGCATCACGTCCAAAACAAGTAGATCGAAACGATTCTGCATCTACTACTATTACTCCACTCATCGACCACTATCCAGCATGCATCTAGAGTATTAAGTAAAAACAAAGTAACGCCTTAAGCAAGATGACATGATGTAGAGGGATAAATTCATGCAATATGATAAAAACCCCATCTTGTTATCCTCGATGGCAACAATACAATACGTGCCTTGCAACCCTTTCTGTCACTGGGTAAGGACACCGCAAAATTGAACCTAAAGCTAAGCACTTCTCCCATTGCAAGAACTACCAATCTAGTTGGCCAAAACAAAAGGATAATTCGAAGAGACTTGCAAAGATAACTCAATCATACATAAAAGAATTCAGAGAAGAATCAAATATTTTCCATAGATAATACTGGATCATAAACCCACAATTCATCGGTCTCAACAAACACACCGCAAAAAGAAGATTACATCGAATAGATCTCCACGAGAGAGGGGGAGAACATTGTATTGAGATCCAAAAAGAGAGAAGAAGCCATCTAGCTACTAGCTATGGACCCGAAGGTCTGAAGTAAACTACTCACACTTCATCGGAGGGGCTATGGTGATGATGTAGAAGCCCTCCGTGGTGGATGCCCCCTCCGGTGGAGCTCCGGAACAGGCCCCAAGATGGGATCTCGTGGATACAGAAGGTTGCGGTGGTGGAATTAGGTTTTTGGCTCCTGTTCTGATCCTTCGGGGATACGTAGGTATATATAGGAGGAAGGAGTACGTCGGTGGAGCGTCGAGGGGCCCACGAGTTAGGGGGCGCGCCCTCCAACCTCGTGACCGCCTCTAGCACTGCTTGGAGTAGGGTCCAAGTCTCATGGATCACGTTCGGTTGGAAAATCACGATCCCGAAGGTTTCATTCCGTTTGGACTCCGTTTGATATTCTGTTTCTTCGAAATACTGAAAAAGGCAAAAAACAACAATTCTGGGCTGGGCGTCCGGTTAATAGGTTAGTCCCAAAAGTAATATAAAAGTGGAAAATAAAGCCCAATATAGTCCAAACCAGTAGATAAAGTAGCATGGAGCAATCAAAAATTATAGATACATTGGAGACGTATCAGTTACCTTAATACTTCTTTTGTAGTTGCGGGCGCTTGCAATAGGGGTTAATCATAAGTGGGATGCTTGTCCAAGTAAGGGCAGTACCCAAGCACCGGTCCACCCACATATCAAATTATCAAAGTACCGAACGCGAATCATATGAGCGTGATGAATACTAGCTTGACGATAATTCCCATGTGTCCTCGGGAGCTCTTTTCTCATTATAAGAAATTGTCGAGGCTTATCCTTTGCTACATAAAAGGATTGGGCCACCTTGGTGCACTTTATTTAATTTCATTGCTTGTTACTCGTTACAATTTATCTTATCACAAAACTATCTATTACCTACAATTTCAGTGTTTGCAGAGAAAACCTTACTGAAAACCGCTTATCATTTCCTTCTGCTCCTCATTGGGTTCGACACTCTTACTTATCGAAACTACTATGATAGATCCCCTACACTTGTGGATCATCAAGACTCTTTTCTGGCGCCATTGCCGGGGAGTGTAGCGCTTTTGGTGAGTGGAATTTGGTAAGGAAACATTTATATAGTGTGCTGAAATTTTCTGTTACTTGTCACTATGGAAACTAATCCTCTAAGGGGCTTGTTCGGAGTATATTCACCCCGACCATAAGAGCAAAGAGTTGCTCCTCAACCTACTGAACTTTTTGAAAATATTTACTTTGAGATTCCTTCGGGTATGATAGAGAAACTGCTAGCTAATCCATTTGCAGGAGATGGAACATTGCATCCCGATTTACACCTTATCTTTGTGGATGAAGTTTGTGGATTATTTAAGCTTGCAGGTATTCCCGATGATGTTGTCAAAAGGAAGGTTTTCCCTTTATCTTTGAAGGGAGATGTATTGACATGGTATAGGCTATGTGATGATACGAGATCTTGGAATTATAAACGATTGAAGTTGGAATTTCACCAGAAGTTCTATCCTATGCATCTTGTTCACCGTGATCGTAATTACATATATAATTTCTGGCCTTGCGAAGGAGAAAGCATCGCTCAAGCTTGGGGGAGGCTTAAGTCAATGTTATATTCATGCCCCGATCATGAGCTCTCCAGAGAAATGATTATTCAAAATTTTTATGCTCGGCTTTCTCTCAATGATCGCAACCTGCTCGATACTTCCTGTGCTCATTCTTATATGCTGAAGACTATTGATTTCAAATGGGACTTATTGAAAAGAATTAAACGCAACTCTGAAGATTGGGGTTCCGACAATGGTAAGGAGTCAGGTATGACACCTAAGTTCGATTGTGTTAAATTTTTTATGGATACCGATGCTTTTCATGGATTTAGCGCTAAGTATGGACTTGACTCTGAGATAGTAGCTTCTTTCTGTGAATCATTTGCTACTCACATTGATCTCCCTAAGGAGAAGTGGTTTAAATATAATCCTCCCGTTGAAGTAAAAGTAGTTGCACCTATTACAGTTGAAGAAAAGACGGTCACTTATAGTGATCCTATTGCTCATACTACTTATGTTGAGAAACCTCCTTTTCCTGTTAGGATAAAGGATCATGCTAAAACTTCGACTGTTGTTCGTAAGAGTAATACTTGGACTTATATACCTTCTGAGCAAATCAAAGTTGAACCTAGTATTTCTATGGTTAAAGATCTCTTGGATGATGATTTAGATGGGCATGTTATTTATTTCTATGGTGAGACTGCTAATATTGTTAGACCAGATACTAAGATACATAGACCTTTGGTAGGCACACCTGTTATTTCTGTTAAAATAGGAGATCATTGTTATCATGGCTTATGTGATATGGGTGCTAGTGCTAGTGCAATACCCTATGACTTATATAAAGAAATTATGCATGATATTGCACCGGTTGAGTTGGAAGGTATTGATGTTACTATCAAGCTTGCCAGTAGAGATACTATTTCAACAGTTGGGATTGTTAGAGATGTTGAAGTCTTGTGTGGGAAGGTTAAATACCCTGCTGATTTTCTTGTTCTTAGTTCCCCACAAGATGACTTTTGCCCCATTATTTTTGGTAGACCCTTCTTGAATACTGTTAATGCTAAGATTGATTGTGAAAAGGATACTGTCACAATTGGCTTAGATGGTATGTCTCATGAGTTTAATTTTGCTAAGTTTTGTAGACAACCTCGTGATAGAGAATCACCTAGTAAGGATGAGATTATTGGTCTTGCTTCCATTGCCGTACCTCCTACTGATCCGTTAGAACAATACTTGCTTGACCATGAAAATGATATGTTTATGAAGGAAAGAAGGGAAATAGATGAAGTGTTCCTTAAACAGGAACCTATGCTGAAACACAACCTTCCCGTTGAAATTCTTGGGGATCCCCCTCCACCCAAGGGTGACCCCGTGTTTGAACTCAAACCATTACCTGATAATCTTAAGTATGCTTATCTTGATGAAAAGAAAATATATCCTATTATTATTAGTGCTAACCTTTCAGAGCAAGAAGAAGAAAGATTATTGAAAACTCTAAAGAAGCACCGCGCTGCTATTGGATATACTCTGGATGATCTTAAGGGTATTAGTCCCATGTTATGCCAACACAAAATTAATGTGGAAGCCGATGCTAAACCAGTTAGAGATCCTCAACGACGATTGAATCCCAAGATGAAAGAAGTGGTAAGAAAGGAGATACTAAAGCTCCTTGAGGCAGGTATAATTTATCCCGTTGCTGACAGTGAATGGGTAAGCCCTGTCCACTATGTTCCTAAAAAGGGAGCTATTACCGTTGTTCCTAATGATAAAGATGAATTGATCCCGCAAAGAATTATTACAGGTTATAGGATGGTAATTGATTTCCATAAATGAAATAAAGCTACTAAGAAAGATCATTACCCTTTACCTTTTATTGATCAAATGCTAGAAAGACTATCCAAACACACACATTTCTGCTTTCTAGATGGTTATTCTGGTTTCTCTCAAATACATGTGTCAGCTAAGGATCAATCTAAAACTACTTTTACTTGCCCTTTCGGTACTTTTGCTTATAGACGTATGCCTTTTGGTTTATGTAATGCACCTGCTACCTTTCAAAGATGTATGATGGCTATATTATCTGACTTTTGTGAAAAGTTTTGTGAGGTATTCATGGATGATTTCTCCATTTACGGATCCTCTTTTGATGATTGCTTGAGAAACCTTGATCGGGTTTTGCAGAGATGCGAAGACACTAGCCTCGTCCTGAATTGGGAAAAGTGTCACTTTATGGTTAATGAAGGCATTGTCTTGGGGCACAAGATCTCCGAGAGAGGTATTGCAGTTGATAAAGCTAAAGTTGATGCTATTGAAAAGATGCCATGTTCCAAGGATATAAAAGGTATAAGAAGTTTCCTTGGTCATGCCGGTTTTTATAGGAGGTTCATTAAGGACTTTTCTAAAATCTCTAGGCCTCTGACTAATTTATTGCAAAAAGATATTCCTTTTGTCTTTGATGATGATTGTGTAGAAGCATTTGAAATACTTAAGAAAGCTTTGATCACTGCACCTATTGTTCAGCCACCTGATTGGAATTTACCTTTTGAAAATATGTGTGATGCTAGTGATTATGATGTAGGTGCTGTTCTAGGGCAAAGAGTTGATAAGAAATTGAATGTTATCTAGTATGCTAGTAAGACTCTTGATACTGCCTAGAGAAATTATGCTACTACTGAAAAGAATTCTTAGCAGTTGTGTTTGCATGTGATAAGTTTAGACCTTATATTGTTGATTCCAAAGTTACTGTTCACACTGATCATGCTGCTATTAAATATCTTATGGAAAAGAAAGATGCTAAGCCTAGACTCATTAGATGGGTTCTCTTGCTCCAAGAATTTGATTTGCATAGTATTGATAGAAAGGGAGCCGAGAACCCCGTTGCAGACAACCTGTCTAGGTTAGAGAATGTTCTTGATGACCCACTGCCTATCGATGATAGCTTTCCTGATGAACAATTAGCAGTTGTTAATGCTTCTCGTACTGCTCCTTGGTATGCTGATTATGCTAATTACATTGTTGCTAAATTTATACCTCCTAGTTTCACATACCAGCAAAAGAAAAAGTTCTTTTACGATTTAAGACATTACTTCTGGGAAGACCCACACCTTTATAAAGAAGGAGTAGATGGTGTTATTAGATGTTGTGTGCCTGAGCATGAACAGGAACAGATCCTACGCAAGTGTCACTCTAAATCATATGGAGGACACCATGCTGGAGATAGAACTACACATACGGTACTGCAACTTGGTTTTTATTGGCCTACTCTCTTCAAAGATGCTCGTAAGTTTGTCTTATCTTGTGATGAATGTCAAAGAATTGGTAATATCAGTAGACGTCAAGAAATGCCTATGAATTATTCTCTTGTTATTGAACCGTTTGATGTTCGGGGCTTTGATTATATGGGACCTTTTCCTGCCTCTAATGGTTATACACATATTTTAGTTGCTGTTGATTACGTTACTAAGTGGGTAGAAGCTGTTCCAACTAGTAGTGCTGATCATAACAATTCTATTAAAATGCTTAAAGAAGTTATTTTTCCGAGGTTTGGAGTCCCTAGATATCTTATGACTGATGGTGGTTCACATTTTATTCATGGTGCTTTCCATAAGATGCTTGCTAAGTATGATGTTAATCATAGAATCGCATCTCCTTATCATCCGGAGTCTAGTGGTCAAGTAGAGTTGAGCAATAGAGAGCTCAAATTAATTTTGCAAAATACTGTCAATAGATCTAGAAAGAATTGGTCCAAAAAAACTTGATGATGCATTATGGGCCTATAGAACTGCATACAAAAATCCTATGGGTATGTCTCCATATAAGATGGTTTATGGAAAAGCTTGTCATTTACCTCTTGAACTTGAACATAAAGCATATTGGGCAATTAAAGAGCTCAACTATGACTTCAAACTTGCTGGTGAGAAGAGGTTGTTTGATATTAGCTCACTTGATGAATGGAGAACCCAAGCCTATGAGAATGCCAAGCTATTCAAAGAAAAAGTCAAACGCTGGCATGACAAAAGGATACAAAAGCATGAGTTTAACGTAGGTGATTATGTGTTATTATTCAACTCTCGTTTAAGATTTTTTGCAGGAAAACTTCTCTCTAAATGGGAAGGTCCTTACATTATCGAGGAGGTCTATAGTTCTGGTGCCATAAAAATCAATAACTTCGAAGGCACAAGTCCGAGGGTGGTGAACGGTCAAAGAATTAAACATTATATTTTAGGTAATCCTATCAATGTTGAAACTAATATTATTGAAACCGTAACCCCGGAGGAATACATAAGGGACACTTTCCAGAACGTTCCAGACTCCGAAAAGGAATATGTATGTGGTACAGTAAGTAAACCAACTCCAAAACAATTCTAATGGCAATTTTTATCAGTTTTGGAATATTTAAGAATTTTAGGAAGAAAGAAGTAGTCCGAGAGGGACACGAGGCCTCCACGAGGGTGGAGGGCGCCCCCCTGTGTCGTGGACACCTCATGTGCCTACCGGACCCCGTTTTCTTGCACATTACGTATTTTGGTCGGTAAAAAATCATTATATAAACTCCCGAAGGTTTTGACCACCGTATCATGCAAATATCCTCTGTTTTCGTTTCGAGCTGTTTCTGTTGCAGATTTAGAGCATTATGTCATCTCAGGATTCGGAAGGGGAAAGCTCTATGGCTCATTACCTTGCAGACCCTAAGGTCTACGGGGACTTGGAGCATGATGGCTGGACCTCTGAAGAAGAAGAAGACTATGAGCCTAAGGGAAAAGAGGAGACGAGTTCAGACAAGGACGAAACCCCATTACCTCAACCTAGGGATATGCATGTGGAGTTTAAAAAGTCAAGCCTCCCTGATAGAGCAAAGAAGCCAAAGATCGAATTTATCCCTTTTTGTCTCTTGCAGGAAAATAAACAGGAATTGTGCAAAAGAGTATTAAGCCTTGAGCAGGAGATCGAGGACCTAAAAGAGCAAAATACTATACTCAAGCGTAAATTGAGGAACAAGCCTACATCATCAACAATTCCTACACCATCACCTCCGAGGACATAATCATACATGTATGGGCACTCACCTTGGCAACTGCCAAGCTTGGGGGAGGTGCCCCGGTATCGTATCACCATCACACCCCTATCTTTACCGTTTTATTTCGTTCAATCCTTTTAGTAGTATCTTGATCTAGTAGATTGAAGTTTTGATATCAACCAGTTTTGAGTTTTGCTTTGTGATTTCTTTATGTAATCGAGACCGTGAGCTATCTATAATAAAGATTAGTGTTGAGTCAAGGGCTTTGCTATGTTGCTATGATCTTGAGAAAGTAGAAAGAATAAAGGAGTTCATATTGATCTTATGGTTAGTGATGACTTCACACATAGAAAGTATGAGGCATAAAACTTGTTGAGAGTTGATAAACGTAGTTTTGGTCATCGTTGCAATTAATAGGAAGTGATAAGGAAAGAGAGGTTCACATACAAATATATTATCTTGGACATCTTTTATGATTGGGAGCACTCATTAAGTATTACATGCTAAAAGGGTTGACGTTGGACAAGGAAGACAACGTAATGGTTTATGTTTCCTCACATCTCAGTTAAAGTATATTGTCATTGACCTTCCAAACATGTTGAGCTTGCCTTTCCCCCTCATCATTACTAGGAAAATGGCTATAGATGGAAATGACACTAATGGCGCACCAGACATGTGGTGCGCCATTAGTATATACTAATGGCGCACCACCTCCTGATGCGCCATTAGTGTTGAAACTACTAATGGCGCACCCTGCCCACGGTGCGCCATTAGTACCAATTTTTTTTGAACTAGTGCGCCTGTCCAAATATACTAATGGCGCATCCACTGGTGGTGCACCATTACTAGTTGTAACTAGTAATGGCGCACCAGCCAGAAGGTGCGCCACTAATGTTAATTTTTTTATTATTGTTTTTATTCCTTTTTTTGCAAAAGTACTAATGGCGCACCACCAGGGGGTGCGCCATTAGTAACCTGGATTACTAATGGCGCATTTGTTGCTGGTGCGCCATTAGTAAGTGGGCAGCAACAAGATATTTTGGACAGCCTCTCCTCCCACACTCACTTTCTCCCCACTTCATTCTCTCCACCGCCTCCTCCTTGTCTCGGGTGCCTCCTCTTTTTCACCTCATTTCCACCATAGATTCATTCAAATTAAGTGGTTAAGTTACCTTGTTTTGCTAGGTAAGTAAGGGGGGAAGCTATATTTATGTTGTTCTCCCTACAACAATGTGCACATGCACTTTTTATGGCCTAGCTAGATCTATGTATGTTCGTGGTGTTGCATATGTTTGTGGTGTTGCATATGTGTTTGTGTTTGGAGGTGTACCGGTATTTGAAATGCGATAGTTGCCAATATTTTGCCGGAATGTTGATTCATTTCCGTTTCGGCGAGAATTTTGGCATTAAGCATTCTTTTTGGTCCTATTTTTAGGGAAAGTCATGCCAAATTTTTTCTTGGTTCTAAAATATCGTTTTGCTCTACCCCGCAGGCGACCATGGTCCGCACGATGACCGAAGGCATCGTGAATAGGTTTTTGAGGTCCGCGAAGGCCGAGATGCTTCAAAAGAACGAGACTGAGATAAGATGTCCGTGTCGAAGATGGAAGCTAAATAGCCTTATTGCGGACCCGGATTCCGGGCAGGTGCGGGACCACCTGCTCTTGCGTGGTTTCATGGATGGCTATCGGTGGCAAGGTGATGAAGATGACTACGAAGTCGTCCATGGGGGCCAGGCAAGAAATGAGGAAGGGTAGCAAGACAACCACCGCGGCTCGGGGGGGCGAGAAGACGAAGAATCCCCAGGAGATGATCACGACGGTGATGCTGTACACAGTCATCATGTAGAAGATGCAGGACATGATGATGATGCCGGCGGAGCAGACGACGCTGGACCATCGATGGGCTGGGTGCAGGACCCTCATATTCAAGAGCTGCTTCTCAAGCAGACGGATAACGCAAGAGCTGCCGCCCGAGAGAAAGCCAAGATGGATCAACTTGAGGTAGACGCGGTTACTCCATTGTATGAAGGATGCAGGCCCGAGGATACCCGCATGAAAGTAACGCTCGTGGCTCTGGAGATGAAGGTAAAACACAAAATGACCGACGCATGCTTCGACGAGAACATGTCATTCTGGCATGA
Source organism: Triticum dicoccoides (assembly GCF_002162155.2). Taxonomy (NCBI): domain Eukaryota; kingdom Viridiplantae; phylum Streptophyta; class Magnoliopsida; order Poales; family Poaceae; genus Triticum; species Triticum dicoccoides. The sequence continues at coordinate 106,262,649 of NC_041381.1, read as the reverse complement.
ACGTCTTCCCAAGGGGAACAAGTGCCCGACCAGTTTGGAGGAGGCGAAGAAAATCGTGTGTCCTCTGGATTTACCGCACGTGAAATACCATGTGTGCATGAACAATTGCATCATTTATCGGGACAAGCACGCGGAGTCTACCATATGTCCGGTGTGCGGTGTCACTCGATACAAGAAGAGGAAGAAAGCTCCTCGAAAAGTGGTGTGGTACTTTCCGATCACTCCTCGTCTGTAGCGGTATTTCGCGGACCCTAAGGTAGCAAAGCTCCTGCATTGGCACGCGGATAGGGAGGAGAAGAAGCGAGAAGATGACGCAAATGATCCGGAGATAGATAAAAAAGACAAGATGCTGAGTCACCCTAAGGATGCGAGCCAGTGGCAAGCGTTGAACTTCGAATACCCAGAATTTGGGAATGATCCAAGGAACATCGTGCTGGGCGCGAGCACCGATGGAGTCAATCCGTTTGGCAGCTAGAGAAGCACACATAGCACCTGGCCTATGTTCGTGTGGATGTACAACCTTCCCCCCTGGTTGTGCATGAAGAGGAAGTACATTCACATGAGTATGCTAATTGAAGGGCCGAAACAACCAAGGAACGACATCAATCTGTATCTGGGGCTGCTGAAAGAGGAGATTGACACGCTGTGGAAAACGCCAGCCAATACGTGGGATGCCGCAGAGAAAGAATATTTCCCTATGAGAGCCGCACTGCTCACGACGGTGCACGACTATCTCGGTTACGGATATCTTGCGGGGCAGGTAGTCCACGGATTTTCTGGATGCGTAAGGTGCATGGATGACACAACGTATCGCCGGCTAGATAGAGATCCCGGGTCTTCGAAAACCGTGTTCATGGGACATCGAAGGTGGCTTCGCGACGATGACCCGTGGAGGAAACGCAAGGATCTGTTCGATGGTGAAACCGAACCCCGAAAACGCCCGTGTATGAGGAGCGGCGAGGAAATAGACAAGCTGTTGAAAATTTGGAAAGACTGCCCACTGCCGGGAAAGAAGCAAAAGGTGCCAGAGCCGCTGCTGAAGGTATGGAAAACGAGGTCTGTTTTCTGGGACTTGCCGTACTGGAAGATCCACCGTGTGCCTCACAGCCTTGATGTCATGCATATCACGAAGAACGTGTGCGAGAGTCTGCTTGGTACCCTGCTCAACATGCCAGAGAGGACCAAAGATGGGCCGAAAGCAAGGGCAGACTTGAAATCAATGGGCATCAGGCAGGAGCTTCACGCTATATATGATGATGATGATGATGATGATGATGAGGCGAAGCAGGACACAGAAAGTCGTCGCAAAGGAAAAAAGGCCAAGAAGACCGGAAATGACTACCCTCCCGCGTGCTTCACTCTAAGCCAGGAGGAGATCGAGCAGTTTTTCACCTGCCTCCTAGGAGTAAAACTTCCTTACGGTTACGCGGGGAAGATAAGCAGATACCTAGACCCAGCGAAGCAGAAGTTCAGCGGGATGAAGTCTCACGACTGTCACGTGCTGATGATGCAGATACTTCCAGTTGCAATCCGTGGGATCATGGACGCGCACGTCCGTGAAACGCTATTTGGCCTATGCAACTTCTTCGACGTCATCTCTCGGAAGTCGATTGGCGCGAGGCAACTCAGAAGGCTACAGGAAGAGATCGTGGTGATACTATGCGAGCTTGAGATGTACTTCCCGCCCGCATTCTTCGACGTTATGGTGCATCTGCTGGTCCATATAGTGGAGGATATCATCCAACTCGGGCCGACGTTCCTGCACAGCATGATGCCATTCGAAAGGATGAATGGTGTCATCAAAGGATACGTTCGCAACATGTCACGTCCAGAGGGAAGCATAGCCAGGGGCTTTCTGACCGAAGAGTGCATCTCCTACTGCATGAATTATCTAGGCATCGAGAACCCCGTTGGTCTGCCCGTCAACAGGCACCTCGACAGGCTCGCTGGATGGGGTCACCGTGAGGGTCGCCGCGAAATGCATGTCGACTTCGAGGGTTGACTCGCCGACTTTGAAAGAGCAAACCTAGTCGCGCTACAACACATAGACGTGGTCGATCCTTGGGTGGTAGAGCACAAAACCTTTATTAAGAAGACGTACAATGACCGAGGCCAACAGAGGACGGACGGAGATATACTCAAAGAGCACAACTCATGTTTCACGTGTTGGTTCAAGCAGAAGCTTCTGTCGTACCCTTTACATGAGGATTCTTCCGCGGAAGAACAACTCATATTCGCCTTGTCACAGGGTGCCGAGCACAACCTGATGACCTATGAGGCGTACGATATCAACGGCTACACATTCTACACCGAGGCCAAGGACATGAAGAGCGATGGTTATCAGAACTCCGGGGTAACGATGGAATCCTACACCGGTAACGACAAGGACAGATACTACGGAAGGATCGAGGAGATCTGGGAGCTGAGCTATGCTGGAGAGAAGGTCCCGATGTTCCGTGTCAGATGGGCCAAGAGCGTCCTAAAAGAAGACCGGTATTTCACCACCATGGTTATACCCGAAGCCAAATCCAAGACCGCGGGCGCAAACGTCACCGCGAAAAATGAGCCATGGGTACTGGCTTCCCAAGTGGACCAATGCTTCTTCATTACCGACCCGTCAAAGACCAGTCGTGTTGTCATGAGGAGAGGCAAAAGGAAGATCATCGGAATGGATGGAGTAGCCAATGAGCAAGACTTCGACAAGTACGG
>NC_041381.1:106253401-106259531 GCF_002162155.2 Triticum dicoccoides | reverse complement strand
GACCCCCCGCACCCTCCCCCGCTCCACCGGCATTACTGTTTGATGATATTTTTAAAAAAATTATTACTGTCTTATAAAAAAAATTACTGTTATGATTTAAACAAGTTTGAACATATTTAAACACAAATAAGTATCAAACAGCATTTTAAATGCATATTTTTTTTGTGGAGCCTAGGAATCGAACCCAGGACCTCCTGGTGTGAGAACTGGCACCTGACCAGTCGAGCTAGTAGAGGGGAGTTGATGTGGATAAGGTCAAGTGGGAGATAACCTGTTGGCTCGAGCGGAAATAAAAAAAATACTAATGGCGCACCAGGTCGGGGTGCGCCATTAGCATGTATATACTTATGGCGCACCGAGGGGTGGTGCGCCATTAGTATTGTGCCCCCTACTTCGTATCCCCTCTCTCTCCCTCGCCCTCGCCCTCGCCCTCGATCCCCTCTCTCTCCCTCGCCCTCGCCCTCGCCCTCGATCCCCTCTCTCTACCTCGCCCGAGCCTTCGCCCTCGATCCCCTTCCCCTCTCCTCTCCCGATGCCGCCGCCCCGCCGCCCTCGACGCCGGCCAGATCCGCCGCCACCTCTGCTCGAGCCGCTCCCATCGACCACGCCGCTGCTCGCGTGCTTCTTCTCTCCCGCGACCCCGCCATTGAAGGTCTCGCAAGGTCCTCATCTCCTCCCCCTCCCCCTTTGTTCGATTCGATTGTGCCGCCGTCAAGGTTCCCTGATGATGCTGGTTCGTCTCGCGCGCAGGCTGCACGCACCTCGGACCGCGTGTGCCTAGTTCTTCCCGGGACGCTGCCCCGACCCTACTACCCACGCCATCAGGGGAGCTCGTCAAGGTATCATCCCCCCTCTCTCTCTGCTCTCTCCATCTCTCATGCTCTGGCGTGTTTTTTTCCTAAGGGACGAAACTATGTTCTCTTGTTGCTATTGCTAGGTGTTTTTGTCTGCCATGTACGTACATACCTAGAGTAGTTGATTGCCATGTATTTAGTTTGGATATATGCTTCCATTCTTATCAACTGAGACGGCCTGAGAACACTGCATTTGCCTTGGTGTTTTGATTTGTCTTTCTTCTGCAACACAGACATGAGAGTTCTCATTGAGATTCTACCCACTTACTCAGCAGTGCCTGCTGTACTTTGCACATGAAGAACTTCTAATTGCAGAATTCTTTGTTTGCTGAATTGCTGAATTGGAAACTGTATCATCTGGTCAATATATAGCCCCACACCCCCTGTTATATTTATTTAAATTAATATTACAAGGCTACAAGTAGAAAATAAAATGCACATTAGAACTATACATGGAAGCAGGTGCCTTTGTGTTCTGGTAGTCCTTTAGAACTATACATGGAAACATAATCTTCCTTATCAAGACAAACATAATAGAAGCAGGTGCAGGTGCTGTAGTACTCCATTTGGAGACTTTAACTGGATCAGATTAGGTACTCCATTTGCTGTAGTACTCCAGTTAATTGAAACTAGTGACATCACTTGAAGAAACTTAAGTCTGAATAATCAAATTCATCATACACTATTACTTGAATCAAAGATCAGGTATTCCATTACAGTAGCAAGTGTACCAGTATTATTGGAGTAAAAAAATTCAGTTAAATTGTGCAGTAGTGTACTCCTGCTTGCTCTTCTCTGAAGCTTGTGGAATGATATAGTTGCACTGATAAACTAAAAGAAATATTGCATCATAACTCTGGCTATATTGGAGTTACAATCTTTCTGGTTATATTGGAGTTATAATGGAGTTAGGTTTTACAATCTTTCTGGTTATATTGGAGTTAGGTTTTTTGAATATGAGTAGCAGTGACTTGGATTGTTAAGTTGGGTGGGATGTAAAAGCAAATCTTCTTCTAAGTGCAATATACTTAGTGCTGCTATATGAGTGTATAAATATTTGTTGCTATATAAATGTGAACAAAATTCGTGCTTGTATATGATATTCTGCCATGAAGAAACTGGCAAATTTGTTGAATGATGTATATGATATTCCCTGTTAGTAACTTGGCTTCGTTCGTGTCATTCATTCATGTTGAGAACCACACCGTTTTCGCGTTGATAATCATTCGTGAGGATAAGGTTCACCCCCATGGTAATTGTTTGTGTGAAAATGATAGAGATAGAGAAGGGTGTTGAGAATCACACCAACTTCTGGCTGGGTGCAACTTGGCTTTGTTCGTGTCATTCATTCAACGGGCTGTAGCCATCACCGTACGTGTCATGCAAAAAATTAGGGAGTTTCATTCCAGAAATATAGTTACAATCCACTAACCAATAGTTCGATAACTTAATACAAGCAGGGCCTTGATGAAGCCAGCCTGCAGTACTACCCTCAGTTCACCCATATAGTTTGGCAGGCAGTCAGCAAATTTATTCTGCTCACGTGATTTAGCTTGGTTTACTTGCGATTCAAACTCTGCTGCGCCTGCGCATTGGGACGATGATTCCCCACGCGTGCGCTTTAAGCAGACGGATATAATGAATGATGTAACTGTTACTCGAATTATTAATAAACTGCACAGAATGGCTTTCCCTAAAAATAACAAATTTGTTGAATGATGTATATGATATTCCCTGTCAGTAATTGATTTCAGAAACTGGCAAGCTTTGATAATGTAAGAGTTACTTACTTGCTAATTAGCCAAGCAGGCATGTATTATAACGGTGGAATTTCAGCCATGATACACATAACGGTGAGTAAAGATGATAATATCATTTATGAGTTAGTCAACACAAGATAGTGCCACATACTCTAATTACCTGGAACTTGCAGTATAAAAACAGAACCTTAATCAGCATGATCCTCTGACCTGTAATTTCTACTTTTATGCCTCTGTTACTCCAGTCAAAGATGTGAACCAACATCTTTCATTGTTATGCATATCAAACACCAAGGGTTATTTTGCTGCTAGTGCCCATTTTTATGCATACTCTAATTACTCCAGTCAAAGTTCAGATTGTAAAATGTTCATTTCGCTGCTAGTGCCCATTTTGAGTAATTGCTTAGAGGATCCTGTGTGAGCTGGTGGAGTGATTTGTTTTCTACATAAAGCTCTTTAGTCAGGCTGGTTTTCGTGAAATACACATGAAGCTTCACCAGCTCCTGTGGGTGTGGGATCCATGTGACATGTGACATTGCATCCATGTCCACCTGGGATAATGATTTTGCAGGTACCCCGAGAGGCCCTTGAGTTTGCCGGAATGTCGATTAACTTCCGTTCCGGCAAATTCAGGTACTCCATATGTCCTATTTTCAGCAAAGGTCATGCTGAAATTTTCCGTGAATTTTAGCATGACTTTGCTAAAAAAAGGACATATGGGGTACTTGTGACTAATGCATGGGCCGGGGTATCTTAGTAGTTAATTAAGTAGGATCAAGTGCCCCGGCGTACTTGTGACTAATGCATGGCTTTTAGGGGGCCTCGGTGTCGATAAAAACCGAAATGATGAAATGTTAGGCTTTTAGGGTGCCTCGGCGTAGAAAAACCCTCAATGATAAAAGCTTAGATTTTAGGATGCCTCGGTGTCGACAAACCCTAAATGATGAGACCATGATCTTGTTCCTTGACAATAACCAACTTTTTGACCAAACTTTGTTTCTATTTAGAGAGAAACATGGCCCACAACGATGAGGCCGGGGGTTCGGGCGGCAAGGCATTCTGTGAGCTGTCCCAGGAGATGGAGGAACAACCTCACTTGTATGAGGCCGCCGCCTTCCCCACCGATCCTGAGACCACGGATGGTGCCGCCGAGGATGACCACACTGATGCCACCACTGATGGTGCCGCCGAGGATGCCACCACTGATGATGGCGGCGCACGCACAGATGGCAGCCAACCGAAGAGGCAACGGAAGGACCGGCGCCCGATCGTGCTCCGCACCCTCAAGGAGGAAGTTACTGAAGTGGACTCCAACGAGAATCAACGGCGCCCGAACGAATAGTCAAGGGGTACTCGCTTCAGCTCGGGTGCATTGTCCGGAGCACCGTCTCGATCAACACCGAGAACCTGAGGCATCCTGACCGAGGGAATTTGCGCAACCTCCTCTTCACGAAGCTGCACGAACGATACAAGTTCCCCGCTGAATTTGAAAACACAAGCCTCAAAGGGAATAAAGTGAACAATGCTGCCCTCACGAAGATGAGCAAGGCCCTGTCTACTTGGAAAAGCAATGTGAAGAGAATGATCGAGAAAGGTGAGAGTTATCAGAAGATCAAGGAGAAAAATCCTTTGATCACCGAAGATGACTACAACGACTTCAAGATCAATTGCTCGAGCACCGCAAGCTCCAAATCAAGTGAGTGGGGGAAACAAATGCGGGAGCTGAACATAGGGGAACACACACTCGGTCCCGGCGGTTACAGAGTGGCGGAGCCTATATGGGACAAGGAGGAGGCGGACCATGTCGAGCAAGGCCTACCGCCCCTCTTCGATAAATACGGTGACAAGCAGACCAGGAACTTTGTCAGGGCCCGGTACAAGAAGGACCCGAAAACAAAGGAGCTTACCACGGATCCGAAGACCAGGCAGCTTGAGCTTGTTCTGGTAAGGAATACACCCCCGCGTAATTAGCTCCATATGGTTGCATTCTAATTAATGAAGCCAAATTTCTAAATGGTTCACATTCCTTCCGCAGGCGACTGAAAGCAGTAGCGCTGGGTCGACTAAGAGCAACCCTTGGGACACCATTCTAAATAGGGGGTTGAATGTAATGAAGAACAAGGATAAGCTCAGTAAGCCGACGTCAGCTGGTCGTGTGGCCGGCAAAGGCTTGTCGACAAAATGGGGGTCATACTATTCCGCTGGTGTGCGGAAGGAGAAAAAGACCAGCTCGGAAAGCCAGGAGCGAGAGGTTCAAGAACTCAAGGCACAGGTGGCGCGGATTCCGGAGATTGTCCAAGAGAAAGTGGAACAACGACTCGGAGCGACGATCACCGCCCTTGTGCCTACCTTGATCTCGGGGTTGAGTGCGTGGATTGCGGGCGGCCAACAGGGGCCGCCCCCGATTCCTAGCTTCACGGCCAGCAACTCGCATAATGCGATGGCGGGGCCATTGGTGCCTCCGGCGGAGGCGACATTGGTGTCTCCGATGCCGGCACGGGAGCTTAATGCACCCGGGTGTACGCCGGCCGGCACCTCTGCAGCAAGCGGCACCTCCGTCAACTGCACGCCCGCCGTTGGCGGTGCGTCGACATTAGCCGAGCTCGACGCCATCATCACGGTAACTAATTAAGCCTCTCTCGGCCGAGGACTTCATCTCCTTGCCTTTGACTAGGCATCCCTGACGCCCTACATGTTTTCGCAGGGCGCCGCCGACATTCCGTGCACTCTCCTCCACTTCGTGAACAACGAGTTGGTCGATGTCGCCAAGGGCAAAATCGTTCAACCGGGCAACCCCTTGTTCCACGGTACCCAGATGCCACCCAACTTGTTTAGGGTTCAACTGGTTCGGGTGCTGCCAGGCTGCGACGACTTGTTACCTCCGATTCGACCCGTTGGGGCCGACGATGAAGACGTGATGACCCTCAGCGCCTGCCTGAGCTGGCCCCTGCTTTGGCCGAAGAGCCAGATTCGTTTGGGGGCAGGGGACACCACCCCAAAGACAACACCGCCAGTCGTGCTGGCGCCAAGTCGGCCCCATGGCAAGACCGCCGTAACGGTGCCGGACATCCCTATGCCACTGGATCCAAACATGCATATGGCACAGGATCAGAACGACGACGACGACGAAGATGATACATTTGGCAACGTCGATCAGTACTTTGCCGAACATGGGTACGATGGCGACTTCATGGGGCCTCCTTCTCAAGAACCAAACCCAACAAAAGACGTGTGCGATCTAGCTGGTACCGCGGAGAAGCCAAGTTGCAACAGGCGCCGTCTGACGTTCAGCTCTCAGGAGACGCCTCCAGCTGCCGACTTCACCGAGCCTCAGATAGGCGAGGTGCGAAATATTATCAGCCCCAACACACTCAAGAAGGCGGTCTGTGAGCAGAACTCGGTCCCATTACAGGAGAAGAAGAAGGCACGCAAAAGAAAGACTAAGAAGGGTGCGAGCCAGCCGGCACCGAGTACGATCCGTGCTCAGGACGGGCCACCTTCACCGCAGGATATCTC
>NC_041381.1:106250658-106253391 GCF_002162155.2 Triticum dicoccoides | reverse complement strand
GGGTAGGGCGATGCTACCGACAAATATGCTCAATGCTGCAACCGGTGCTATGCGGAGTCTGCATGACAGTGTTCTTTCTTTGGAGAAGCGGCGTCTCAGGGAGAAGGATGTGGCATACCCAGTTTTCGCGGCCAAGGTGCCAGAGGGCAAGGGCTTTGTGGATAACTCCATCGGGCGTACGATCGTCCTGCGTTTTGATGACATCCACGCTATGTTGAACCTTCATCCGCTGCACTACACCTTCGTTCGGCTATTTTCGCTGAGTATGGAGATGCGGATCATTCGCGACAAGACCCCGGACATCGTGATAGTCGACCCCTTCTACATGCGTGCCAAGATCTTGGGCAGCGCTGGGGACCGGCAAGTCGCGAGTTCTTACCTCGAAGGCGTAATTCTGGCAAACCAAGATAAGGATAACTTCCTCGTGCCTTACTTTCCCGAGTAAGTCCTCCCCTCAACCGGCCCGTAACATATGAATTCTTACATTTCGATCGTTTTTCTTTTAACATTCCGTGTTTTCTGCAGTGACACACGTTGCACGCTCATCCTCCTAAGCCCCAAATATTCCATGGCCACGTATTTCGACCCGGACCGTCAGTCGAACGTAGACTACACAAATGTCAAGAAGGTTCTTGATGATGTTCTCCCCGGCTACGCCAAATCTGGAGGCACCTTCACCAGGCCTATTCGTAAGTACGGCAAGCACGTGTTCTCCCACAATATGATGTTTTGCTGCGTCAAGCAGCCGCCTGGCGGTCAGAAGGGTGCCTACTATGCCATCCATCACATGCGGGCGATCGTACGGGACCATCATCAACTTCTGCTACCGAGTAAACTCAAAGATTGGGCCGCGAGCGTGTCGGCAATCCAGGACGCGGACCTCCGACAAGAATTCTTTCGCATCCAGTCGGAGTTTGCGGAAATCATCCATCAAGATGTCCTTCGTACCTCGGGGCAGTTCTACCTCAGAAATCAACCGTCCAACAGTGACATCGACACAATGCTACAAATGCAGGCTGACAACGACCATTATTTCATGACTCCCACGATAGACGGCGGCTTCATCCACGCTCCGGTCCCTTGAGTCGAGTCGAAAGCAGTGATGTTGTGTCTAGTTCTGAAACATCGATTGGCTCATGTTGTAATTAAACTTTAATGAACTTGTAGTATGTCTCTTTGGTTTCGAGAGTCGTTCAACTTAGATGTAATCGATGCTATTAATGTCTTGCTTTTCTCTTTCGATCGTTCTGTTGCTTAATTATATATTGCTTATGTATTGTCTGTGAATTGGTACTAACGTTTCGTTTGGCTAGTGCATAGCGATGCCGACGTATGTCGTGTACAAGGGTAAGGTTCCCGGAGTCTACGATGACTGGGAGGAGTGTCGGAGACAGGTTCACCGATTCAGCTGTAACAGTTACAAAGGGTACACCACTAGGGCCGAGGCCGAATCTAGATACGCCCGCTATCTAGCGGGAGAGGGGAGGGAGCGTTGGAGGAACCGGATGAAGACGAGTTTCATCGTGATGATGCTCATCGTGATGACCGCAGCTCTCTTCTATGTGATGGTAGTTTAGATGATCGATATCGACTTGTAATGTGAAGACAAACTCGCTACTCGCGGTCTCGAGACTTGTAATATAATGTTCTATCTTTGTTCGGTCTTTTCAATTCGGAGACTAATATGATGAATTGTATTCGGAGACTAATATGATGAATTGTATTCTTCTATTGTATTCGATGAATCTGTTGTTGATGTGTGCTGTCTATATTTTGTCAAATTATACATTTTGTAACCTGTGCAAAAAAAAGAAAATAAAAAAATAAAAAAACCTAATATTCATACTAATGGCGCATCACATGACAGTGCGCCATTAGTATGACAAAGCATACTAATGGCGCATCACTGGTAAGTGCACCATTAATATGCCATGGTTACTAATGGCGCATCCAGTGGTGGTGCGCCATTAGTATGCCAAAGCACCTGGATATACATGGCCCCTGGGAGGCATACTAATGGCGCACCCTAGCCTATACTAATGGCGCACCCGCGGTGCGCCATTAGTATACCAGATACTAATGGCGCACCAGGTGGTGCGCCATTAGTAAAAATTACTAATGGCGTGCTGTTAATGGCGCACCACAGATGCGCCATTAATGGCCATACTAGGTGCGCCATTAGTAGGGGTTTTTCTAGTAGTGCATGCTAGCCAAATTCCTTGCACCAAGTAGAGATACTACTTCTGCTTCCAAATATCCTTAAACCCAGTTTTGCCATGAGAGTCCACCATACCTACCTATGGATTGAGTAAGATCCTTCAAGTAAGTTGTTGTGTTGCAGGAAATAAAAATTGCTATCTAAATATGTATGACTTACTAGTGCAGAGAAAATAAGCTTTATACGATCTTGTTGTGGAAGTAATAAAAGCAATGGACTGCATAATAAAGGTCCACATACAAGGGGCAATATAAAGTGACGTTCTTTTGCATTAAGATTTTGTGCATCCAACCCTAAACGCACATGACAACCTCTGCTTGCCTCTGCGAAGGGCCTATCTTTTACTTTATGTTTTTACTTTATGCTTGAGTCAAGGTGATCCTCACCTTTCCCTTTTTCATTTTATCCTTTGGCAAGCTCCTCGTGTTTGAAAGATCATGATATATATATATATATATATATATATATATATATATATATATATATATATATATATATATATATATATATATATA
>NC_041381.1:106249947-106250332 GCF_002162155.2 Triticum dicoccoides | reverse complement strand
CCCACCCCACGTGGTTCCACACTTTCTTTTGATCGTAAGTGGCAAGCCACATGTAGTAATTTGCATTTTATGTGTTACTACAGCCTGAAACTTTTCAACTTTACAGTGATCAGCCATGTGAAAAATCGCTCAATTACTTTAGCAAATACTCTCGCTTTACCATTGGAGAACTCTTATTACTACTAATTCTCAATACATTTACTAGGACAATTGTCCACACAGTAACGGTTATGATGGTTGATTACTATATTCCATAGTTTTTTACGAGCCATGGAAATGGAAGCGGACACTAATAAAACAAGATCGGGCAGCAGTAACATAATAAATTCTTTTACTATGTTTCCTATTGTTCATTACTATGTCATATGTGCGCGGGATCGTGAAC
>NC_041381.1:106196463-106249415 GCF_002162155.2 Triticum dicoccoides | reverse complement strand
AGGCAACACAATAAGCCGCTATCTTTCTCAGTGTCCGGTTGAAACTCTATAACCACAAGTATTGCGTGAGTGTTAGCGATTGTAGAAGACTACAAGATAGTTAAGTATGTGGGCTTGCTGAAAAGATCTATTCTTGACTCTTTCTGATGTTATGATAAATTGCAATTGCTTCAATGATAGAGATTATAGTTTGTTAGTTCCGTATGAAGTTTCTGAACCATACTTGACATTGTGAATTGATTGTTACTTGAGTATAAGAAATCATATGATAAAATCTATATATGTTGCTATTATAATAATGATATGATGCCCTCATGTCCGTATTTTGTTTTTATCGACACCTCTAGCTCTAAACATGTGGACATATTTTTTGATTTCGGCTTCCGCTTGAGGACAAGCGAGGTCTAAGCTTGGGGGAGTTGATACGTCCATTTTGCATCATGCTTTTATATCAATATTTATTGCATTATGGGATGTTATTACACTTTATATCTCAATAATTATGGCTATTCTCTCTTATTTTACAAGGTTTACCATGAAGAGGAGGAATGCCGGCAGCTGGAATTCTGGCTGAAAAAGGAGCAAACATTGGAAACCTATTCTGCACTGCTCCAAAAATACTGAAACTCCACGAAACTTATTTTTGGAATTAATAAGAATTATTGAGCGGAAGAAACACCTCAGGGGGTCACACCCTGGCCAGGAGGGTGGGGGTGCGCCCCCTGTCTCCTGGGCCCCCTGGTGGCCCTCCGGTGTCCATCTTCTGCTATATGAGGGCTTTTACCCTGGAAAAAACCGTGGGCAAGCTTATGGGACGAAACTCCGCCACCACGAGGTGGAACCTTGGCGGAACCAATCTAGAGCTCCGGCAGAGCTGTTCTGCCGGGGACACTTCCCTCCGGGAGGGGGAAATCATCGCCGTCGTCATCACCAATGATCCTCTCATCGGGAGGGGGTCAATCTCCATCAACATCTTCACCAGCACCATCTCCTCTCAGAACCCTAGTTCATCTCTTGTACCAATCTTGTGTCAAAACCACAAATTGGTACCTGTGGGTTGCTAGTAGTGTTGATTACTCCTTGTAGTTGATGCTAATTGGTTTACTTGGTGGAAGATCATATGTTCAGATCCTTAATGCATATTATTACCCCTCTGATTATGAACATGAATATGCTTTGTGAGTAGTTATGTTTGTTCCTGAGGACATGGGTGAAGTCTTGCAATTAGTAGTCATGTGAATTTGGTATTCGTTCGATATTTTGATGAGATGTATGTTGTCTTTCCTCTAGTGGTGTTATGTGAACATCGACTACATGACACTTCACCATTATTTGGGACTAGAGGAAGGAATTGGGAAGTAATAAGTAGATGATGGGTTGCTAGAGTGACAGAAGCTTAAGCCCTAGTTTATGCGTTACTTCGTTAGGGGCTGATTTGGATCCATATGTTTAATGCTGTGGTTAGGGTTACCTTAATACTTCTTTTGTAGTTGCGGACGCTTGCAATAGGGGCTAATCATAAGTGGGATGCTTTTCCATGTAAGGGAAGTACCCAAGCACCGGTCCACCCACATATCAAATTATCAAAGTACCGAACGCGAATCATATGAGCGTGATGAAAACTAGCTTGACGATAATTCCCATGTGTCCTCGGGAGCTCTTTTCTCATTATAAGAAATTGTCCAGGCTTATCCTTTGCTACTAAAAGGATTGGGCCACCTTGTTGCACTTTATTTACTTTCATTGCTTGTTACTCGTTACAATTTATCTTATCACAAAACTATCTATTACCTACAATTTCAGTGCTTGCAGAGAAAACCTTACTGAAAACCGCTTATCATTTCCTTCTGCTCTTCGTTGGGTTCGACACTCTTACTTATCGAAAGGACTATGATACCCCTACACTTGTGGGTCATCAAGAATCTTTTCTGGCGCCGTTGCCGGGGAGTGTAGCGCTTTTGGTGAGTGGAACTTTGTAAGGAAACATTCATATAGTGTGCTGAAATTTTCTGTTACTTGTCACTATGGAAACTAATCCTCTGAGGGGCTTGTTCGGGGTATCTTCACCCCGACCAGAAGAGCAAAGAGTTGCTCCTCAACCTACTGAACTTTTTGAAAATATTTACTTTGAGATTCCTTCGGGTATGATAGAAAAACTGCTAGCTAATCCATTTGCAGGAGATGGATCATCCCGATTTACACCTTATCTTTGTGGATTATTTAAGCTTGCATGTATTGCTGATGATGTTGTCAAAAGGAAGGTCTTCCCTTTATCTTTGAAGGGAGATGCATTGACATGGTATAGGCTATGTGATGATACGAGATCTTGGAATTATAAACGATTGAAGTTGGAATTTCACCAGAAGTTCTATCCTATGCATCTTGTTCATCGTGATCGTAATTACATATATAATTTCTGGCCTCGCGAAGGAGAAAGCATCGCTCAAGCTTGGGGAGGCTTAAGTCAATGTTATATTCATGCCCCAATCATGAGCTCTCCGGAGAAATGATTATTCAAAAAATTTTATGCTAGGATTTCTCTCAATGATCGCAACCTGCTCGATACTTCCTGTGCTGGTTCTTATATACTGAATGTTGGAGAACGTTGCAGAAAATAAAAATTTTCCTACGATATCACCAAGATCCATCTATGAGTTCATCTAGCAACGAGTGATAGGAGTGCATCTGCATACCTTTGTAGATCGCGAGCGGAAGCGTTCAAGAGAACGGGGTTGAGGGAGTCGTACTCGTCATGATCCAAATCACCGATGACCAAGTGCCGAACGTACAACACCTCCGTGTTCAACACACGTACGGAGCGGATGACATCTCCCACACCTTGATCCAGCAAGGAGGAGGGAGAGGTTGAGGAAGAAGGCTCCAACAGCAGCACGACGGCGTGGTGGTGATGGAGTGGCAGTTCTCCGGCAGGGCTTCACCAAGCTTACGCGGAGGAGGAGAGGTGTTGGGGAGGGGAGGGGCTGCACCTTGGATGTTGTGTGCAACCCTCCCCTCGCCCCTCTATTTATAGGGGAAGGGGGAAGGGGGCCGGCCCCCTCTAGATGAGATCTAGAGGGGGGGCGGCGGCCAAGGGAGGGGGCTTGCCCCCCAAGCAAGGGGGGCGCCCCCACTAGGGTTCCCCCCCAACCCTAGGCGCATGGGCCCAAGGGGGGGGGGGTGATGCGCCCAGCCCTCCAGGGGCTGGTTCCCTTCCCACTACGGCCCATGAGGCCCTCCGAGAGAGGTGGCCCCTCTCGATGGACCCCCGGAACCCCTCCGGTGGCCCCGGTACTATACCGATATGCCCCCAAAACTTTCCGGTGACCGTATGACAACTTCCCATATATAAATCTTCACCTCCAGACCATTTCGGAACTCCTCGTGACGTCCGGGATCTCATCCGGGACTCCCAACAACATTCGGTAATGACATACAAGTCTTCCTAATAACCCTAGCGTCACCGAACCTTAAGTGTATAGACCCTACGGGTTCGGGAATCATGCACACATGACCGAGACAGCTCTCCGGCCAATAACCAACAGCGGGATCTGGATACCCATGTTGGCTCCCACATGTTCCACGATGATCTCATCGGATGAACCACGAAGTCGAGGATTCAAGCAACCCCGTATACAATTCCCTTTGTCAATCGGTACGTTACTTGCCCGAGATTCGATCGTCGGTATCCCAATACCTCGTTCAATCTCGTTACCGGCAAGTCACTACTCGTACCGTAATGCATGATCCCGTTACCAAACACTTGGCCACTTTGAGCTCATTATGATGATGCATTATCAAGTGGGCCCAGAGGTACCTCTCCGTCATACGGAGCGACAAATCCCAGTCTCAATCCTTGTCAACCCAACAGACACTTTCGGAGATACCTGTAGTGCACCTTTATTGTCACCCAGTTATGTTGTGACGTTTGGTACACCCAAAGCACTCCTACGGTATCTGGGAGTTACACGATCTCATGGTCTAAGGAAAAGATACTTGACATTGGAAAAGCTCTAGCAAAACCAACTACACGATCTTGTGCTATGCTTAGGATTGGGTCTTGTCCATCACATCACTCTCCTAATGATGTGATCCCGTTATCAACGACATCTAATGTCCATAGTCAGGAAACCATGACTATCTGTTGATCAACGAGCTAGTCAACTAGAGGCTCACTAGGGACATATTGTGGTCTATGTATTCACACGTGTATTACGATTTCCGGATAATACAATTATAGCATGAATAAAAGACAATTGTCATGAACAAGGAAATATAATAATAATCCTTTTATTATTGCCTCTAGGGCATATTTCCAACATTCTCCCACTTGCACTAGAGTCAATAATCTAGTTACATTGTGATGAATCAACACCCATAGAGTTCTGGTGTTGATCATGTTTTGCTCGTGGAAGAGGTTTAGTCAACGGATCTGCGACTTTCAGATCCGTATGTACTTTGCAAATATCTACATCTCCATCTTGAACATTTTCACGGATGGAGTTGAAACGACGCTTGATGTGCCTGGTCTTCATGTGAAACCTGGGCTCCTTGGCAAGGGCAATAGCTCCAGTGCTGTCACGGAAGAGAGTGATCGGCCCCGACGCATTGGGTATGACTCCTAGGTCGGTGATGAACTCCTTCATCCATATTGCTTCATGCGCTGCCTCCGAGGCTGCCATGTACTCCGCTTCACATGTAGATCCCGCCACGACGCTCTGCTTGCAACTGCACCAACTTACTGCTCCACAATTCAACATATACATGTATCCGGTTTGTGACTTAGAGTCATCCAGATCTGTGTCGAAGCTAGTGTCGACGTAACGCTTTACGACAAGCTCTTCGTCACCTCCATAAACGAGAAACATGTCCTTTGTCCTTTTCAGGTACTTCAGGATATTCTTGACCGCTGTCCAGTGTTCCTTGCCGAGATTACTTTGGTACCTTCCTACCAAACTTACGGCAAGGTTTACATCAGGTCTGGTGCACAGCATGGCATACATAATAGATCCTATGGCTGAAGCATAGGGGATGACACTCATCTCTTCTTTATCTTTTGCCGTGGTCGGGCATTGAGCCGAGCTCAATCTCACACCTTGCAAGCCAGGCAAGAACCCTTTCCTGGACTGATCCATTTTGAACTTCTTCAATATCTTATCAAGGTATGTGCTTTGTGAAAGACCTATGAGGCGTCTCGATCTATCCCTATAGATCTTGATGCCTAATATGTAAGCAGCTTCTCCAAGGTCCTTCATTCAAAAACACTTATTCAAGTACACCTTAATGCTGTCCAAAAGTTCTATATCATTTCCCATCAAAAGTATGTCATCTACATATAATATGAGAAATGCTACAGAGCTCCCACTCACTTTCTTGTAAACGCAGGCTTCTCCATAAGTCTGCATAAACCGAAACGCTTTGATCATCTCATCAAAGCGAATGTTCCAACTCCGAGATGCTTGCACCAGCCCATAAATGGATCGCTGGAGCTTGCATACCTTGTTAGCATTCTTAGGATTGACAAAACCCTCCGGCTGCATCATATACAGTTCTTCCTTAAGATGTCCATTAAGGAATGCCGTTTTGACGTCCATCTGCCATATCTCATAATCATAGTATGCAGCAATTGCTAACATGATTCAGACGGACTTCAGCTTCGCTACGAGAGAGAAAGTCTCATCATAGTCAACCCCTTGAACTTGCCGATAACCCTTAGCGACAAGTCGAGCTTTATAGATGGTAACATTACCATCCGCGTCCGTCTTCTTCTTCAAGATCCATTTGTTTTCTATCGCTCGCTGATCATCGGGAAAGTCTGTCAAAGTCCATACTTTGTTTTCCTACATGGATTCTATCTCGGATTGCATGGCTTCAAGCCATTTGTTGGAATCTGGGCCCGCTATCGCTTCTTCATAGTTCAAAGGTATTGTCTAACAACATGATTTCCAGGACAGGGTTGCCATACCACTCTAGTGTGGAACATGTCCTTGTGGACCTACGAAGTTCAGTAGCAACTTGATTCGAAGTACCTTGATCATCATCATTAATTTCCTCTCCAGTCGGTGTAGGCATCACAGGAACATTTTCCTGAGCTGCACCACTTTCCGGTTCAAGAGGTAGTACTTCATCGAGTTCTACTTTCCTCCCACTTACTCCTTTCGAGAGAAACTCTTTTTCCAGAAAGGATCCGTTCTTGGCAACAAAGACCATGCCTTCGGATCTTAAGTAGAAGGTATACCCAATGATTTCCTTAGGGTATCCTATGAAGACGCATTTTTCCGACTTGGGTTCGAGCTTTTCAGGTTGAAGTTTCTTGACATAAGCATCGCATCCCCAAACTTTTAGAAACGACAGCTTATGTTTCTTCCCAAACCATAATTCATACGGTGTCATCTCAACGGATTTAGATGGAGCCCTATTTAAAGTGAATGTAGCTGTCTCTAGAGCGTATCCCCAAAATAATAACGGTAAATCGGTAAGAGACATCATAGATCGCACCATATCCAATAGAGTGCGATTATGACGTTCGGACACACCGTTACGCTGAGGTGTTCCAGGCAGCGTGAGTTGTGAAACGATTCCACATTTTCTTAAGTGCGTACCAAATTCGTGACTTAAATACTCTCCTCCACGATCTGATCGTAAGAACTTTATCTTTCGGTCACGTTGATTCTCTACCTCATTCTGAAATTCCTTGAACTTTTCAAAGGTCTCAGACTTGTGTTTCATTAAGTAGACATACCCATATCTACTCAAGTCATCAGTGAGAGTGAGAACATAATGATATCCTCCACGAGCCTCAACGCTCATTGGATCGCACACATCCGTATGTATGATTTCCAATAAGTTGGTTGCTCGCTCCATTGTTCCAGAGCACGGAGTCTTGGTCATTTTGCCCATGAGGCATGGTTCGCATGTGTCAAATGTTTCATAATCGAGAGACTCTAAAAGTCCATCAGCATGGAGCTTCTTCATGTGCTTGACACCAATGTGACCAAGGCAGCAGTGCCACAAGTATGTGGGACTACCGTTATCAACTTTACATCTTTTGGTATTCACACTATGAATATGTGTAACATTACGTTCGAGATTCATTAATAATAAACCATTGACCATCGGGGCATGACCATAAAACATATCTCTCATATAAATAGAACAACCATTATTCTCGGATTTAAATGAGTAGCCATCTTGTATCAAACGAGATCCAGATACAATGTTCATGCTCAAACTTGGCACTAAATAACAATTATTGAGGTTTAAAACTAATCCCGTAGGTAAATGTAGAGGTAGCGTGCCGACGGCGATCACATCGACCTTGGAACCAATCCCGACGCGCATCGTCACCTCGTCCTTCGCCAGTCTCCGCTTATTCCGCAGCTCCTGCTGTGAGTTACAAATATGAGCAACGGCACCGGTATCAAATACCCAGGAGTTACTACAAGTACTGGTAAGGTACACATCAATTACATGTACATCAAATATACCTTTAGTGTTGTCGGCCTTCTTGTCTGCTAAGTATTTGGGGCAGTTCCGCTTCCAGTGACCCTTCCCTTTGCAATAAAAGCACTCAGTCTCAGGCTTGGGTCCATTCTTTGACTTCTTCCCGGCAACTGGCTTACCGGGTGCGGCAACATCCTTGCCGTCCTTCTTGAAGTTCTTCTTGCCCTTGCCCTTCTTGAACTTAGTGGTTTTATTGACCATCAACACTTGATGTTCCTTCTTGATTTCTACCTTTGCCGACTTCAGCATTGAAAATACTTCAGGAATAGTTTTCACCATCCCCTGCATATTGTAGTTCATCACAAAGCTCTTGTAGCTCGGTGGGAGTGACTGAAGGATTCTGTCAATGACCGGCTCGTCCGGGAGGTTAATGTCCAGCTGGGACAGGCGGTTGTGCAACCCAGACATTTTGAGTATGTGCTCACTGACAGAGCTATTTTCCTGCATCTTACAACTATAGAACTTGTCGGAGACATCATATCTCTCGACCCGGGCATGAGCTTGGAAAACCATTTTCAGCTCTTCGAACATCTCATATGCTCCATGTTGCTCAAAACACTTTTGGAGCCCCGGTTCTAAGCTGTAAAGCATGCCACACTGAACGAGGGAGTAATCATCAGCACGTGACTTCCAAGTGTTCATAACGTCTTGGTTCTCTGGGATGGGTGCTTCACCTAGCGGTCCTTCTAGGACATATGCTTTCTTGGCAGCTATGAGGATGATCCTCAGGTTCCGGACCCAGTCCGTATAGTTGCTGCCATCATCTTTCAGCTTGGTTTTATCTAGGAACGCGTTGAAGTTCATGTTGACATGAGCGTTGGCCATTTGATCTACAAGACATATTTGCAAAAGTTTTAGACTAAGTTCATGATAATTAAGTTCATCTAATCAAATTATTTAATGAACTCCCACTCAAATTTTACATCCCTCTAGTCATCTAAGTGTTACACGATCCGAATCGACTAGGCCGTGTCCGATCATCACGTGAGACGGACTAGTCATCGTCGTTGAACATCTCCATGTTGATCGTATCTTCCATACGACTCATGTTCGACCTTTCGGTGTCTGTGTTCTGAGGCCATGTCTGTACATCCTAGGCTCGTCAAGTTAACCTAAGTGTTTTGCATGTGTAAAATTGTCTTACACCCATTGTATGTGAACGTAGGAATCTATCACACCCGATCATCACGTGGTGCTTCAAAATGACGAACTTTAGCAACGGCGCACAGTTAGGGAGAACACTTTCTTGAAATTATTATAAGGGATGATCTTATTTACTACCGTCGTTCTAAGTAAACAAGATGCATAAACATAATAAACATCACATGCAATTATATAGTAGTGACATGATATGGCCAATATCATATAGCTCCTTTGATCTCCATCTTCGGGGCTCCATGATCATCTTCATCACCGGCATGACACCACGATCTCCATCATCATGATCTCCATCATCGTGTCTCCATGAAGTTGCTCGCCAACTATTACTTCTACTACTATGGCTAACGGTTTAGCAATAAAGTAAAGCAATTACATGGCGTTAAATCATTGACACACAGGTCATACAATAATTAAGAAAACTCCTATGGCTCCTGCCGGTTGTCATACTCATCGACATGCAAGTCGTGATTCCTATTACAAGAACATGATCTCATACATCGCAATATATCATTCATCATTCATCACAACTTTTTGGCCATATCACATCACAAGGCAATTGCTGCAAAAACAAGTTAGACGTCCTCTAATTGTTGTTGCATCTTTTGCGTGGCTGCAATAGGGTTCTAGCAAGAACGTTTTCTTACCTACGAAAAAGCAACAACATGATTTGTCAACTTCTATTTACCCTTCATAAGGATCCTTTTCATCGACTCCGCTCTAACTAAAGTGGGAGAGACAGACACCCGCTAGTCACCTTATGCAACTAGTGCATGTCAGTCGGTGGAACCTGTCTCACGTAAGCGTACGTGTAAGGTCGGTCCGGGCCGCTTCATCCCACAATACCGCTGAAGCAAAATAAGACTAGTAGCGGCAAGAAAGTTGACAACATCTACGCCCACAACAAATTTGTGTTCTACTCGTGCAATAGAGAACTATGCATAGACCTAGCTCATGATGCCACTGTTGGGGAACGTTGCAGAAAATAAAACTTTTCCTACGGTTTCACCAAGATCCATCTATGAGTTCATCTAGCAACGAGTGATAGGAGTGCATCTACATACCTTTGTAGATCGCGAGCGGAAGCATTCAAGAGAACGGGGTTGAGGGAGTCGTACTTGTCGTGATCCAAATCACCGATGACCAAGTGCCGAACGGACAGCACCTCCGCGTTCAACACACGTACGGAGCGGATGACGTCCCCCGCACCTTGTTCTAGTAAGGAGGAGGGAGAGGTTGAGGAATAAGGCTCCAATAGCAGCACGGTGGTGTGGTGGTGATGGAGTGGCAGTTCTCCGGCAGGGCTTCGCCAAGCTTACGCGGAGGAGGAGAGGTGTTGGGGAGGGGAGGGGATGCGCCTTGGATGTTGTGTGCAGCCCTCCCATCGCCCCTCTACTTATAGGGGAAGGGGGAAGGGGGACGGCCCCCTCTAGATGAGATCTAGAGGGGGGGGGGGCGGCCATGGGAGGGGGCTTGCCCCCCAAGCAAGGGGGCGCCCCCACTAGGGTTCCCCCCCCCAACCCTAGGCGCATGGGCCCAAGGGGGGATGCGCCCAGCCCTCCAGGGGCTGGTTTCCTGCCCACTACGGCCCATGAGGCCCTCCGAGAGAGGTGGCCCCTCCCGATGGACCCCCGGAACCCCTCCGGTGGCCCTGGTACAATACCGATATGCCCCCGAAACTTTCCTGTGACCGTATGACAACTTCCCATATATAAATCTTCACCGCCGGACCATTCCGGAACTCCTCGTGACGTCCGCGACTCCAAACAACATTCGGTAATCACATACAAGTCTTCCTAATAACCCTAGCGTCACCGAACCTTATGTGTGTAGACCCTACGGGTTCGGGAATCATGCAGACATGACCGAGACCGCTCTCCGGCCAATAAGCAACAGCGGGATCTAGATACCCATGTTGGCTCCCACATGTTCCACGATGATCTCATCGGATGAACCACGAAGTTGAGGATTCAAGCAACCCCATATACAATTCCCTTTGTCAATCGGTACGTTACTTGCCCGAGATTCGATCGTCACTATCCCAATACCTCGTTCAATCTCATTACCGGAAAGTCACTTTACTCGTACCGTAATGCATGATCCCGTGACCAAACACTTGATCACTTTGAGCTCATTATGATGATGCATTACCAAGTGGGCCCAGAGGTACCTCTCTGTCATACGGAGTGACAAATCCCAGTCTCGATCCGTGTCAACCCAACAGACACTTTCGGAGATACCTGTAGTGCACCTTTATTGTCACCGAGTTACGTTGTGACGTTTGGTACACCCAAATCACTCCTACGTTATCCGGGAGTTACACGATCTCATGGTCTAAGGAAAAGATACTTGACATTGGAAAAGCTCTAGCAAAACGAACTACGCGATCTTGTGGTATGCTTAGGATTGGGTCTTGTCATCACATCATTCTCTTAATGATGTGATCCCGTTATCAACGACATCTAATGTCCATAGTCAGGAAACCATGACTATCTGTTGATGAACGAGCTAGTCAACTAGAGGCTCACTAGGGACATATTGTGGTCTATGTATTCACACGTGTATTATGATTTCCGGATAATACAATTATAGCATGAATAAAAGACAATTATCATGAACAATGAAATATAATAATAATCCTTTTATTATTGCCTCTAGGGCATATTTGCAACACTGAAGACTATTGATTTCAAATGGGATTTATTGGAAAGAATTAAACGCAACTCTGAATATTGGGGTTCCGACGATGGTAAGGAGTCAGGTATGACACCTAAGTTCGATTGTGTTAAATCTTTTATGGATACCGATGCTTTTTGTGGATTTAGCGCTAAGTATGGAGTTGACTCTGAGATAGTACCTTCTTTCTGTGAATCTTTTGCTACTCACATTGATCTCCCTAAGGAGAAGTGGTTTAAATATAATCCTCCTTTTGAAGTAAAAGTAGTTGCACCTATTACAGTTGAAGAAAAGACTGTCACTTATAGTGATCCTATTGTTCCTACTACTTATGTTGAGAAACCTCTGTTTCCTGTTAGGATAAAGGATCATGCTAAAACTTTGACTGTTGTTTGTAAGAGTAATACTAGGACTTATATACCTCCTGAGCAAATCAAAGTTGAACCTAGTATTTCTATGGTTAAAGATCTCTTGGATGATGATTTAGATGGGCATGTTATTTATTTCTATGGTGAGACTGCTAATATTCTTAGACCAGATACTAAGATACATAGACCTTTGGTAGGCATGCCTGTTATTTCTGTTAAAATAGGAGATCATTGTTATCATGGCTTATGTGATATGGGTGCCAGTGCTAGTGCAATACCCTATGACTTATATAAAGAAATTATTCATGATATTGCACTACAAGAAAAAGACACATCCGTGACATTTTGGGCCGAACAATTTTTTTTCTGTCATACATATGACACTTCTATGACGATAATTGTGAAAAAACCTGGTATCATCATAGATGTGGTGGGCTCCTACTTCTATGACAAAAAATCATGACAGAAAATGGGCTTTTCGTCCTGGGCGGGCCGGAGACGCAGCTGCATGACATTCCTTGGGCCGTCCATGACGGAAAAAACCATGGTAGAAGCGAGGGGGAGGAAAATTTCGGGGAGTTGCCGGTTACGGTGGGAGGTCGAGGGCCGAGCGATGCGCGTTTCTCTCATACACGTACGCGCGTGTGTGCGAGGCGTTGGCTCTAACTAAACCCGAACGAGGCGTTGGGCTCTAACTAAACCCGAGCGATTGCACTACAAGCTACACGTTACTGAACCCAAGTGATCGATCGATGGCTGTTAACTGAACCCGATCGAGCGATTCCTTTGCTACTGTTGCTAACTGAAGCCGATCGATGCTGCCTCTGGGATGAACAGTGAGCATTGCGGGGGGAGGGTTTGGATGAACAGTGAGCGGTGGCATTGTCTCTGGATGAATAGGACCCCGTGGTGTGGAGGGATGGCTGAACAATAGACGGTGGAGGGTTGGCCGTGGAGGGGTGGTTGAACAGGAACCCGTGGTGTGGAGGGCTGGATGAACAATAGATGGCGGAGGGGTGCCCGTGGAGGGGTGGTTGAATAGTAGCCGGTTGAGTAGCGCGCGGTGGAGGCTGGATGAATAGGAGCCCGTGGAGGCTGGAGGAGGTCGACGGTAGTCCATGGAGGCTGGAGGAGGTCGACGATGGAGATGAACAGTATCCTGTGGAGTCCCGTTTTGCGGTAGCTACACCCCTCTAGATGAACATGACCCCCGTTTCGACCGTAGGAGGTCCGTTTCGTCCGTTTTGCGGTACGCCACACCCTCCCGATGAACATGACCCCCTGTTTCGACTGTAGGAGGTCCGTTTCGTCCGTTTTGCGGTACGCCACACCCCTCCCGATCAACAGGACCCCCGTTTCGACCGTAGGAGGTCCGTTTCCTCCGTTTTGCGGTACGCCACACCCCTCCCAATCAACAGGACCCCGTTCCGAACGTAGGAGGTCCATTTCCTCCGTTGTGCGCTATGCCAGGCCTCGTTTCCATCGCCTGTTCCGTCCAAGCCCTCCCGATGAACACGACCACGCATTCCATTCCGACCCAGCCGGTTGGCTCCCACGCGTTCCGTTGCCTCCCGATGAACACGACGCATTCTGTTGCCTCCCGATGAACATGACGACGATGACGTTTCTCCGTTCCGACCTAGCCATGTACACGAGCCCTGGCCGTATGTACACATACGTGGCCGTATCTTCTTTCTTGCACCCTGGCCGCTATACATATGTGTACATGCTACGTGCGCGCTACGACACGTACGCGCCTCTACTACGACACATGCGCCTCTACATCGACCAGTATATATGTACGTACACGTTCGCGGGCAGAATGACAATGCTACGTATGCTTCGACCAGGTGGGTCCCGACTGTCAGGCACTTCCTTGCCTGCGAAGATGTAGCTGGTGGGTCCCAGCAGTCAGGGGGGCGAATCGTTTTGGTTTTTTTTGCCCGGACGCACTTCCTTGCATGCAAAGATGTAGCTGGTGGGTCCCAGCAGTCTAGGGGGCGAATCGTTTTTTTTGCCCGGACGCACTTCCTAGCGTGCGAAGGTGTAGCTGGTGGGTCCCAGCAGTCAGGGGGGCGAATCGTTTTTTTTGCCCGGACGCACTTCCTTGCATGCGAAGATGTAGCTGGTGGGTCCCAGCAGTCAGGGGGAAACGTTTTTTTCGTGAAATACTATGGCCCGTCCGGTGGGTCCCCGCTGTCAGGTGGAGGAATAATTATTTTCCGCGTAATCAGGAGGCACTTCCTTGCTGCGGCCGTGGACCCAGCTGTCAGCCTCTCCACGTATAGTCCACGTCCGATGGAAGTCGTTCCTTGACCATGTTGACCACACCGCACCGAGAGCACCAGGGCGGTGGATGACGGCAAGGCCTAGGAAGGGGACAACGTGGAGGCGGGGAAGACGCGGCAGTTTAAGCCTGCGTAGAGAGAAGTACGAGGGTTCACTGGTTCAGCTGCGGTGTGAGGCTGCCGTCGCCGCAGGGCCTGGCCTGCGGTGGTAATAGTAGGGGACGGTGAGGCCTCCGCGGAAGCACATCTGGCCACAGGAGGCAGGAGCATGCGGGACGACCGGCGCTGCTTTGGGCGGCTGGAGCAAGAAGACTAGAGGTTGAAGAAGCACTACGGCCGTTGGATGGACATCGTACGGTCACTGGAGCTAGAATTGTTTATATTGAGTAAGTTGACAAAGCCCTCTGTCCCCGTCAACTTAGTAGGCCCACAAGTCAACCTCCCACCAAGGTGGGTCCCAGCTAGCAGGGGGGTATTCATTTTTTTGTGCGTAATAAGGAGGCACTTCCGGTGGGTCCGAGCTGACAGCAGGGGGAACATTTTTTTTCATGAAATACGGTGGCCCGTCGGGTGGGTCCTAGCAGTCAGGGGCAAATGTTTTTTCCCGAAATACTGGTGGCCCGTCCGGTGGGTCCCTGCTGTCAGGTGGAGGAATAATTATTTTCCGCGTAATAAGGAGGCACTTCCTTGCGGCTGCCGTGGACCCAGCTGTAAGCCTCTCCATGTACAGTATTCTTCCGATGGAATTCGGTCGTTGACCACATTGACCACGCCGCGCCGAGAGCACCACGGCGGTGGACGATGGCGAGGCCTAGGAAGGGGACGACGCGGAGCCGGGGAAGACGCGGCAGTGTATGCCCACGCAGAGAGGAGTACGAGGGTTCACTGGTTCGGCTGCGCTGCCGTCGCCGCAGAATAACAGGGGGTGGGGTGAGTGGAGTGGAGGGATGGCCTGACCAGCGGTGGGAGTAGTATGGGGGCGGTGAGGCCTCCGCGGTAGCACAGCCGGCCACGGAAGGCAGGAGCAGGCGACACGACCGACGCTGCTTTGGGCGGCTAGAGCAAAAAGACCAGAGGTTGAAGAAGCACTACGGCCGTTGGATGGACATGGTACGGTCAGTCAAGCTAGAATCGTGCATATTGACTAAGTTGACAAAGCCCTTCGTCCCCGTCAACTTAGTAGGCCCACTATACTGGGTCCCAGCTAGCAGGGGGGTATTCATTTTTTTGTGCGTAATAAGGAGGCACTTCCTTGCGTGCGAAGATATAGCTGGTGGGTCCGAGCTGTCAGCGGCGGTAACGTTTTTTTCGCGAAATACAAAGGCCCTTTCGATGGATCCCAGATGTCAAGTGGAGGAATCATTATTTTGCCCGTAATAAGGAGGCATTTCCTTGCGTGCGGCTGTGGACCCAGCTGTCGGCCTCTCCACGTACAGTCCACTTGAGATGCATGTCGGTCGTTGACCACATTGACCAGGCTGCGCAGAGAGCACCAGGGCGGTGGACGACGGTGAGGCCTAGGAAGGGAACGACACGGAGGGAGGGAAGGCTCGGTAGTTGTTTCCCACGCGGAGGGGAGTACGACTGTACGAGGGTTTACTGGTTCGTCTGCCATCGACGGAGAATAACAGCAGGTGTGGGACTATGGGTGAGTAGAGGGATGGCTAGGCCAGCGATGGGAGTACGGTGGGGCGGTGAGGCCTGCGCGGCAGCACAACCGGTCGCGGGGAGGAGGGAGCAGGCAGTCCCGCCGGTGCTTGTTTGAGCGGCTGGAGCAGGAAGAGCAGAGATTGAAGAAGCACGACGGCCGTTGGATGGACATCCAATAGTATACAGGCCATCTATGGAAAGCCTCAAATCTGTGGAGAACAACATACAGCCCATCTGCCATTATTTCAAATAATTTACGGCCCATTTGCTAATTCTTACGGGTTTTTTTGGAGCCCATATTCTTTTTGTTAGCATTATAGCCCATATTGTGGCCATGGTTAAAAAATTATACGAAATTTTGCATATGTCGGTGCGGTCTGAACTATTTTTAATCCCGAAATTTCAAGTCACATTCAGACTGATTTATAAAATAAATGTATATCAATATAAAATCCAATAAATTGTCCACGCATAAAAATCAATGCAATTTAAAATCTCGAAATGAAAAAAAGATATTTGAAACTAATTTCCGCTTTGATGTGTTTTAAAAATATACAACCCATTTCTCATTACTGATAGGGCATTTTCTCGTCCAGCCAAATGAAGCTCTCCTTGTCTTGAAAGATTTGCAGCCCAACAGGCCTGATAAAGCGACTTACTTGACAAATCACAAAAAAACTGGGCTAGCCATTTTCAGAAAGAAAAAAAAACTACTGGGCTGTCCTGTGGTAAACATAAAAGAAAAGGCTGTCTAGATAGGCCAGAGTGTCCCGCACAGCCCAGTTGACACCCTACTTCCGTCTCAAAAACAAATTAGATAAATGTCACTCCAATTATGTCGATTCATAAAAATGCCACTGCAATTTCCAAACTTTGAAAAATGCCACTGCAATTTTTGCAAACTTTGAAAAACGCCACTGCAGTTTGCAAACTTTGAAAAACGCCACTCCAGACTTCGAAAAATGCCACTAGAAATGGCATGAAATGGCATTTTTCAAAGTTTGGAAATTGCAGTGGCATTTCTCGGATACACCAGATTTGGAGTGGCATTTATCAAATTAACCCAAACCAAAAATAACGGGGTGAGCTGCTGGGTCCCTGGTGTCAGCCGCTCGTTGTGCAATTCTCTCGTTTATTGACAACGTTGACAATGGCATGGGACCCAGATGTCAGAAATCCACCAGGAGGAGCCATTTTTTATTGGCTTGAAATAAGGAGGCACTTGCTTGTGTACTTCCATGACCTTGGCGGGTCCCTGCTGTCATCCTCTCCACGTACAATCATCTCCTGATTGTGTACGCGTCAACTTGCTAGGCCCACAAGTCAGCCTCTAAACCCGTGGAGGACAAATACAACCCATTTAAAAAATAACAGCCCATTCCATACGTTCAAATGAAAATTTCAACATTCAGAGCAAAGTAACAGGTCTGATCCACATATAGAGTACTGAACTTCCACGTTGACAACCATCATAGCCAAGTTAACTATCTACTCCGACTAATACTCTAGTAGCGTATAAGTACTAACTTACTCTTAGCTAACTAGACGATGCCGACCGCCATCGGTGGTACACGCTAAACGCCGGCACTGGCGTCCTGCGCCTCGCCTCGGACTTGCCAGAGGTGCGATAGGGCGCGTTGCTCGCGCGCGTTGGCCCTTTCCATGCCGGCGTGGTCCACCGAAGCTTCGGCTTTCAAGCGGGAAACCCACTTGATGAGCTGGCAGAAAAATCGGCGTTGCGAACGCGTGCATGCCCGACAGCCTCCAGGGCTATTTGCTGGGCGCCAGCCTCCACGTAGTCGGCCCAGTTGCGGGTGCTCTGCTCGCAACTCAGAGCATCGGTGCACTGCTGCTCCATGTCCCGCTGGCGGCGCAAATCGGCGATACGCTGCTCCTCCGCCAGGTGGTCGTGCTCCAACAACTCCTGTTCCTCCACCATGCGGTTGCGCTCCAACAACTCCTCGATCTACGCATTGCCATCTAAAGACAGATAGAATGCCTCCTCCCTCCGTCTGCCTTCCGGTGAAAAACCGAACACTAGTTCCGGCGGTGACCGCCTCGGGCGTCGCCTACTGCGGACGGGCGGGGGCATGGCGGACGTGGCGAGCGACGTCGGGCTGGTGGGGGCTTATGAGGATATGGCGAGTTGGGTCATGGTGGCACCGGAGAAGGCCGGGAAATAGTACTTATAGGGGGAAGGTAGCGCGACGGTCATTGGAATTCAATGCATAATGGCTTAGCGCACGAGCTTGCCGTGGAAAACTAGGGAAACTGAAATTACGACTGTGCCGTCCCGTCCCGTCTGGGTCGCACGCCAGCATGGCGGTCAAACAAGTGCACTCGAATCATCTCCCTCCTTGTCAATAATGATTCCACGGATTTAAAAAGCCCGCAACAATTAAAGCGTATCTTTTTTCGCATCAGTTAGCTGCCTTAATTACGGCCGGCTGCATGCAGGCACTCAAAATCGCTCGCAGGCAGTACGCGAAGCAACATGCAACGGGTCGCAGCCGAGGGCACGCATGCAGCCACTTAAATTGCTGGAATTAATTAGGCTTAAACTTCTGCATGCCGTAAATTATTGCCATGCCTTGGTCTTGCTGCTTTGCTCAAGGGACTAATAAAGCCGGAAAGAGGGAGTACCTTGGTTGGTGAGAGGGTTGAATTAAGCCCTGCAAACCGGAAAGGAGGAACTAGTAATGTCGGTTTTTTGTGTAGGATTATCCTATCCTTTCAGTACTGTAATGTCGGTGATTACGTGTCTTGTAACCGGATCTTTATTTTATGAATGAGAAACGTATTACCTCGCAAAAAAAGGAAAGGAGGTACTAGTACGTGCGTGATCCGCTATTTATTCATGTAGGATCGAGTAGGTCGTTTCTTGAATTGAGCCCTGCAAACCGAAAAGGAGGTAGTACGTGCGTGATTTGCTATTTATCCATGTAGGATCGATAGTGTAGCTTGTCAGTTTCTTTAGAGGTAGGCATTTTTATCCGTGTAGGATCGATAGTGTAGCTTGTCAGTTTCTTCAGAGGTAGGCATTTTTATTCAAAAAACTGCCACTTCGCATCTTGCGTCGCAAATAAAACTGCCAGGAGCGCATTTGTAGGCTAGCTAGTGATCGATCAGTAACTTGTAAACACTGAGCGAACAGAAATAAGTAACTTTTAATGCATCTCAATGATTCATAGATCATATACAAATATGTAGCTCCAAAAGCAAAGATCAGCCACTTCATATCTTGCGTCGCAACTAAAACTAACTAGTACGATTCCCATATATAAGATCAATATGTTAATGCATCTCAATGATTCATAGATCATATACAAATATGTAGCTCCAAAAGCAAAGATCTAGAAAAAACAACTATTCTTCCTACTAACATGGATGCTTCTCTTGGCCAACATTCAGTATAGACTGAAAGACAAATTTGTTTGTGAAGTCTACAATTCCTCTTGCAAACGTAAGTGGTTTCACCAACAGCTGGAACCATGAGAATGAACCACACATGATGGAGGAACATCCACTGCAATATGATTTGGTCTTCTCTCGATCACACCATGAGACTATTTTCGGAATACAAACTTTAACTTAGAGAAAATGATGCCCATTGTATAATCAGACCAAAGCAATGAAGCACCTAGTGTTGGCCAGTAAATAGTATAATACTACTTTTCTGCAGTCCATGAAGTGACTCTCTAATCTTTGTGTCTATTTTCAAATGGTAATGCATGCAGTGACTATACTATTCTCTTGTGTAGTTCAACCAAAATTGCGGACACTTTGTTTGTTTGCCAAATAGCAACGGGAAGACATCTCTGTCTGCACAAATATCAAGCAGCTAGTAAACATATACCACACCATGTTCGCAGTGATGGAAGAGGTGAAATCGATACAACCAAAATTGAGCATCCAATCATTGAATCATGTCCCGCACCTCCAATGTAGGTCCACCCTGCCAATAAATTCACATGCAAACCACTAGTATTACTATCTAATGATAGTACAAAAAGAGTAGCAAGATAGTAGCAAACCATGTACCTTTGTAATGAACAGGTCATAGTGCCACCAATTGGATATAAAGGTTTGGAAAAAAACATGCTCCTAATGTTGAACCAGTTGGACTTTTTGTGCAGTTCCACTAAAATCAAGCATCCCTGTTTGCATAGATATTGAAAGTGTGATTACTATAAAAGTGGCACTAGTTAAAGCATAGACTCGCAAATATAAGCATTCCAATTTCTTAATGGGAAAAGGTAGCAAGACTGTTTCTAACCACCTGTCTGAAGGAATAAATAAAGCAACAACGACTGATGTCAGGAAGGCATACATAGTTTTTTATGAAAAATTGAGCCATTCCGGACCTTTCCTCTTCTTTTAAGCAAATTGTGTGCAGTTATACTAAAATAAAATGACATCACCGCCTTGACAATTTAGTGACACTGTACAAAAGGAAATGACTTAACATTACATCATGATGTCGGGTATGTAGTCGACAGGCATTAGAGACAAACATACAGACCTCCTCCGATAACGTAATGAACATTAATTTTAACAAAGGTGTGACTAGCTTTACCGGGATAATTTGAGTGAACTCTACACCCTCAGTTCCTTAATATAAGACGTTTTCGTGGTTCAATTTAAAGTACCCAAACGTCTAGTATTTAGAAAAACAGGTAGTAGTTTTCTTGAGCACATATCTGGGAAAGCTTGCCACACTTTATTTATGTCCATACGCTAATGCAACACCATTTGAGTACTACAAATATACACTAATCCAGTGGCTAGTGCAACAATAGAGTAGTTAGTTTATTATAGGGTACAGTACAATGGTTTTATTGAACAGATTTCAATAAACTCTAGCACTAGAAGGTTTCTATAAGAATTAATAATACAAAATGTAAAGGTAACAAGTTTCAGCATTGGTATACTAGTTGTGCATGAGCATTAAACCAAATATAGAAGTCTGAAGGTAACTAGCATTATTAACTAATGACAGTATAAAAAATTGCAAACCATGTACCTCCAAGGTAAATATCATTTCGAACTCAGGGGGACCGTAAAAATTGCTATCCCAATCTTGATAATCGATCAAACATAAAAACTTGATCGAACGAATCAAGAGAACAGCCGGAGGAGGAGGTGCCCACTCTTGACCTTTCCTCTTGTCTTCATAATTGTCTGTGGAGTTTAACCAAAATAAAATGACATCAGCGCCTTGGCATTTTGGTGACACTGTACAAAAAATTAACTTATCTCATGAAAGTGAGGTATGTAATCTATAAGCATTAACAGTGAAAAAATCTGAAGGTAGTAACAAGTTTCATCGTTGGTATACTGGCTGTGCAACAACATTAGAATGCCTTAGCTGAAAAATCTTTAAGACATCCACAATCAATAGCTAACCCTGAAATAATCCAGTGACATTAAATGGCATTGCTTAAATTTATCGGTGGCATTAGACTGAGAGCGACATTAGTTAAATGTGGCATCACTTTAGCAGTAGCATTGCTTGACTCAACTGCTGGCGTTATACTAACAGCAAAAAAAGTGGCAATAAGAGCATGGGAGGCCCATTCGGACAGTGGGCGCACCAGTACGATGTACCTCCACGGACGCAGAGTGGTGAGGGAGGTATGGTTTCCCAGAGCAACAAATATCTAGGCAGCATATGTGGATTACGTCCCATTTTTGTTCTCTTTAGCCACCTTTTTCCTATGTGAGGACAACAAGCCGATCGACCCGGTCATTCTCTATTGCGTTGTCATGCCTTTCTACCCTTCTTCAACCAAGAGACACGAGACTCGTTCCTTAGGTACTGATTTTCCCCTTTTCAACCTAGATGCGGGTTCGATGCCTACTCTCTTGGACATTACAGTGTCCCTTCCTTTCCTTATTCAACCCAGACATGGATTAGTCTGCATGAAGTAGGGTTTCCTTTAATGGTGCGAATTATGGTTTTTGTCTGCGTGGCCAGCAGAGCAGAGGATAGCAAATTGGGAAGATGGTGGAGTAGAAAAAGATCCACATGCAACGACGTGCCAGATGGGGCAATAGAACAAGGGTATGGTTCAAAAAGAGGTAGCATACCTGAGGGTCAGCGGGAAGTGCCTTCACTTGTGGTTGTTGTCCTCCGCACACACTATGGCAGCGAGCTTGGGGATGGAGGCCATCCCGAGCGGGCGCTAGGTCTGAGAGGACGGCCTTGTCGTCAGTGCGTGACCTCGCTCGCCGATGATGAGTGCGTCAACGCTGCACGTCCTTTTCTTCCCCGGCAGATCTGTGACCACCGGTGAGGAGGGAGAGAGGGGCCGTCTTTTTTAGATCTGGAGAGAGGGTGGTAGTGTGAGAAGCAAGTTGGCAGCCCTTGGCAAGAAAGCGCTGAAGCTCCAGCCTATATATATTTTTTATACTACTAGTACTGGAGGTGGAGTAGTGGTAGAGTAGTTTATATTTTCTCTGCGTACAGTACCAGTTAGTCATGCTTCAAAACTGAACGACACGCCATTAAAAAAAGGTCGATAACTAATGCGGCACCTCGGGCCAACGCAGCCAGATCGCATTTTGCACGAGAAATTACACACCATGTTTCGTTGACATGTGGTCCCGTTCCAACATATCAGTGAGATGACGGCGAGTAGTAGGAGTATTTCCAAACCGACATGTAGGCCGGGGCGCCCCTTCGTGAACCGTGGCAAACTAGCAACCGTCCATCGACTCTTTGCCTTTCCCTCTCGATTTGGAACTGCTGTCGCACGCTCTTCCTCTCCCTCCTCTATTTTCCTTCAGCCCTTCACCCTTTCTTCTGACATTGTTCGATCGTCTTCTCCATGGAGGGAACAGGATGAAAACGACCATGTTATTCTTGCCCCGATCTGAAGATGACGTGGTGGAGGAACTCATTGATCGGTGCGACGTCATCACCTCGGCTAGAATGGCAGGTTTGTTCAAGCCCATTCTCGACTCAACTAATAACATCATTACAAGGAACGCAAGAGTCAAGGAGTGGTTTGATCTCCCCTATCTTCTTTGTTGTGACCCTGATGACTGGCACCGTCACGATGGAGGCCTCGCCCTGTGCAAGTTGATGCCGCTTGATAATGATACGTATGATGTTAAGATGCCATCGCTTGAGGGCAAGGCTTGGGCAGGCACAAATGGAGATTGGGTTGTTTACATTGGGTCCAAGTGCGGGTGGGAAGTTGTGAATGTGTACACTCGTGACCGGGTTCCACTTCCAAAAATCTCAGCAGACTGCCCAAAGGTTGAGCACACCGGTATCATACGCACGTTCAAATACGATCATGGTGACTGTCTTCTACGGAAGATAGCAATTTCTCGAGTTCCCAACCGCTCTTGGAATTACAACAACTATGAATTTGTTGCTATATTCGACAAGCTTGTTGCCGTCCTTGGTTGTTTGACTGGATGGATATTGCTCAAAAATCAGTTTCTGTACACGGATGAGTACTGTGATGCAATTCAATACGAGGGCCTTGTGTTTGCTACCACCACTCGTCGCACTGTTTTTGCATGGCATCCTCGTTGTTTTGGTATGTTTGTCTTCCACCATAATTATAATTGTTTCATCCACATGCATGCGGGTTAGCAAGTCTCCCTTTACTAATTAACCTTCTTCTTGTGTTTCCAAGATCCTGTGAACATTCCACCACCTATACTTGAAGATTTTTATAACCAAGGGGGAGATGACAATGGTGATGATCACGAGCATGAGGACGAGCAGCGCCCATATACTATTTGGTGCCTAGCAACTAATTCCGATGGATCACCTCTTCTCGTGTGTATACAACCCACTGATGATGTTACTGCTAAGGAAGCAGGTGTAGTCTCCCATGGTCGCACTCTCCGGACCTATTCCAACACCCGTTGCATGGTATTCGGGATGGATACTAGTGTGCTAGCGCCAACTCCTTCTCCCTGGTATAGAATTGATAGTCTTGGAGAAAAATCGCTCTTCCTTGGACAAAACTATCCAATGATGGTGAAAGGCGATCCAACTGCTATTGACACAATGTTACTACCATTTATGAGAAGCAACTGTGTCTATACCTCGGACATTTGGGTAGTTCCCTACCCTGGTACTGATATAGTAGGCCACTTCAGCCTGGATGATCAGTCCTGCATTGGTCTCCAGATCAACAATGGATGGCCCGTCCCAGAGAATCACTTGTGGTTCAAAGCAAGCATTTCCAACGCCGAGGAATGGTTGAGTTGAAGTTCATTTCATTGCTTGTTATTTGTTGTGTGGTGAAAACTTTAGTATTTATAATGTATCCTCGTTGTCGACGTGGGTTGATGACCTGTTGTATGTAATAAAATGATATGCCTGTGATAAACTTACTAAATTTATGAATGGCTTTCGAGTCGCTTCTGTGAGTGAGTGGTGTGACGAGGCAAAAAATATTTTCCAAATACATAATTGTACGTGCATTGCAACAGGTTATCGGATGAGGCCAATCAACAATAGTAGTACACTATTTGTACTAGCTTCACATGCTTCGTGCCTCGTGCGGGTGTTTTTACTATAGCCATATTGTATGTAACCAGCACCTCGAATCCTCGATACTAGTAGTACTATATATAAGTAGTAGGAGTAGTAGGGTGGCATGGTCCAGAACAAGCATCCACGTCCAGGAGTACGGCACACGACACAAGCACGACTTCCATCTGACACCATATTTCTTGAAGTCCGTGCTAGAGCAATCTCTTCAACCTCATCGTTTTTCTAACTCAGCCATCGCGTGGTGGACGAGGTGGGGGTTTGCCGATAGTCGGTTTCCTTAACTGCGGTCCCACTTGTAAGGCCAACTGCAACGCACGACCCCAAATGGACCTCCGTTTTGCACGAACTCCAACGATAATTTTGACTAGAAAAGCAAGACCAAAGAAAACAAGAACCACAAGAATACATTTTACTACTCCTGTAAGTTGGATTAGTGCCTTCTCGATGCATTCATTGTTGATCTGCGGAGGCTCGATCTTGCGTGCTTCTTTCTTCTTCGAGTGTAAAGAAGTAGACGTTGCTTCCTCGCATCTAGTCTCATGTCTAGCCTCTATTCTAGTACTCCCTCCGGTCTATTTTTCTCTGCATCTAAGCAGCAACATGCATACCAAGTAGGAGTATCAACAAGTGCACTAATCTCATCTATAGCCTCTGTGCTAGCTAAAAGTGATAGAACATCTACTAAATTGCGCTCTATCAATATATGGATGTACTCTTCTTCCCAATATAAAAACTTGCATCCATTCTACTCCCTCCGTTGCACAATACATGCCTTCTATTTGTCAAAATATATATGTATCTAGACATGTTTTAGTATATAGGTACATCCATTTTTGGACAAATGGAAGTCAAGTATTTTGGAACGGAGGGGTACACAATAAAATTTTTAAGTTAGCACAACTAGTCTAATCCGAGAGCACAACCGAAGATTTGGTCGGGTTCTTCCTCCTTTTGCCGACTCGTGGGACATCCAGCATCCAGGTCGTGTCATGAAAGAAAATAGAGTGGTAGTTGAAGCCACGAGATGTGCATCTTGGGTTAAACTATAAATAGAATCTTACTACTCTTGAGTAACTCCAAAAGTGGCCACCGAAGATCTTTCTTGGATTTGTTTTTCATCACCAGCACGTCGAGGCGAAAGATGTGCAGGTTCAGTGGATCCGCTTGCGTTTCACCTGACATGTGGGACCGCATGTGAGCAAACAGACGATGGGCTCCGTGTGTCCGCTGGCTAGCTAAGAAGAAAGATAGAGGAGGGTGTTGGGGAACGTTGCATAAAATAAAAAATTTCCTACATTCACCAAGATCAATCTATGAGTTCATCTAGCAACGAGAGAGGGGAGTGCATCTACATACCCTTGTAGATCGCGAGCGGAAGCGTTCAAGAGAACGGGGTTGAGGGAGTCGTACTCGTCGTGATCCAAATCACCGGAGATCCTAGCACTGAACAAACAGCACCTCCGCGTTCAACACACATATGGTCAGCATGATGTCTCCTCCTTCTTGATCCAGCAAGGGGGAAGGAGAGGTTGATGAAGATCCAGCAGCACGACGGCGTGGTGGTGGATGCAGTAGGGTTCCGGCAGGGCTTCGCCAAGCGTTTGCGGGAGGAGGATGTGTAGCAAGGGGGGAGGGAGGAGCCAGGTGTCAGGGTGCGGCTGCCCTCCCACCCCCCTCTTTATATAGGGATCCCAGGGGGGCGGCGGCCAAGAGGGGAAACTTGCCCCCCAAGGCAAGTGGAGGCGCCCCTCCCCTAGGGTTCCCAACCTTAGGCGCAGAGGGGGGCCCAGGGGGGCGCACCAGCCCACTAGGGGCTGGTTCTCCTCCCACTTCAGCCCATGGGGCCCTCCGGGATGGGTGGCCCCACCCGGTGGACCCCCAGGACCCTTCCGGTGGTCCCGGTACAATACCGGTGACCCCCAAAACTTTCCCGATGGCCGAAATTCGACTTCCCATATATAATTCTTTACCTCCGGACCATTCTGGAACTCCTCGTGACGTCCAGGATCTCATCCGGGACTCCGAACAACTTTTTGTTTGTTGCATACTCATATCTCTACAACCCTAGCGTCACCGAACCTTAAGTGTGTAGACCCTACGGGTTCGGGAGACACGTAGACATGACCGAGACGGCTCTCCGGTCAATAACCAACAGCGGGATCTGGATACCCATGTTGGCTCCCACATGCTCCTCGATGATCTCATCGGATGAACCACGATGTCGAGGATTCAAGCAACCCCGTATACAATTCCCTTTGTCAATCGTTATGTTACTTGCCCGAGATTCGATCGTCAGTATCCCAATACCTCATTCAATCTCGTTACCGGCAAGTCACTTTACTTGTGCCGTAATGCATGATCCCGTGACCAGACACTTGGTCACTTTGAGCTCATTATGATGATGCATTACCGAGTGGGGCCAGAGATACCTCTCCGTCATACGGAGTTACAAATCCCAGTCTCGATCCGTGTCAACCCAACAGGCACTTTCGGAGATGCCCGCAGTATACCTTTATAGTCACCCAGTTACGTGGTGACGTTTGATACACCCAACGCACTCCTACGGTATCCGGGAGTTACACGATCTCATGGTCTAAGGAAAAGATACTTGACATTGGAAAAGCTCTAGCAAACGAACTACACGATCTTGTGCTATGCTTAGGATTGGGTCTTGTCCATCACATCATTCTCCTAATGATGTGATCCTGTTATCAATGATATCTAATGTCCATAGTCAGGAAACCATGACTATCTGTTGATCAGCGAGCTAGTCAACTAGAGGCTCACTAGGGACATGTTGTGGTCTATGTATTCACACGTGTATTACGATTTCCGGATAATACAATTATAGCATGAATAAAAGACAATTATCATGAACAAGGAAATATAATAATAATCCTTTTATTATTGCCTCTAGGGCATATTTCCAATAGTCTCCCACTTGCACTAGAGTCAATAATCTAGTTACATTGTGATGAATCGAACACCCATAGAGTTCTGGTGTTGATCATGTTTTGCTCGCAGAAGAGGTTTAGTCAACGGATCTGCGACATTCAGATCCGTATGTACTTTGCAAATATCTGTGTCTCCATCTTGAACATTTTCACAGATGGAGTTGAAACGACGCTTGATGTGCCTGGTCTTCTTGTGAAACCTGGGCTCCTTGGCAAGGGCAATAGCTCCAGTGTTGTCACAGAAGAGAGTGATCGGCCCCGACGCATTGGGTATGACTCCTAGGTCGGTGATGAACTCCTTCATCCATATTGCTTCATGCGCTGCCTCCGAGGCTGCCATGTACTCCGCTTCACATGTAGATCCCGCCACGATGCTCTCCTTGCAACTGCACCAGCTTACTCCTCCACGATTCAACATATACACGTATTCGGTTTGTGACTTAGAGTCATCCAGATCTGTGTCGAAGCTAGCGTCGACGTAACCCTTTACGACGAGCTCTTCGTCACCTCCATAGACGAGAAACATGTCCTTCGTCCTTTTCAGGTACTTCAGGATATTCTTGACCGATGTCCAGTGTTCCTTGCCGGGATTACTTTGGTACCTTCCTACCAAACTTACAACAAGGTTTACAACAGGTCTGGTACACAGCATGGCATACATAATAGATCCTATGGCTGAGGCATAGGGGATGACACTCATCTCTTCTTTATCTTCTGCCGTGGTCGGGCATTGAGCCGAGCTCAATCTCACACCTTGCAACACAGGTAAGAACCCTTTCTTGGACTGATCCATTTTGAACTTCTTCAATATCTTATCAAGGTATGTGTTTTGTGAAAGACCTATGAGGCGTCTCGATCTATCCCTATAGATCTTGATGCCTAATATATAAGCAGCTTCTTCAAGGTGCTTCATTGAAAAACACTTATTCAAGTAGGCCTTAATGCTGTCCAAAATTTCTATATCATTTCCCATCAAAAGTATGTCATCTACATATAATATGAGAAATGCTACAGAGCTCCCACTCACTTTCTTGTAAATGCAGACTTCTCCATAAGTCTTCATAAACCCAAACGCTTTGTTCATCTCATTAAAGCGAATGTTCCAACTCTGAGATGCTTGCAATAGCCCATAAATGGATCGCTGGAGCTTGCATACCTTGTTAGCATTCTTAGGATCGACAAAACCTTCCGGCTGCATCATATACAGTTCTTCCTTAAGATAGCCATTAAGGAATGCCGTTTTGACGTCCATCTGCCATATCTCATAATCATAGTATGCGGCAATTGCTAACATGGTTTGGACGTACTTCAGCTTCTCTACGGGAGAGAAAGTCTCATCGTAGTCAACCCGTTGAACTTGCCGATAACCCTTAGCGACAAGTCGAGCTTTATAGATGGTAATATTACCATCCGCGTCCGTCTTCTTCTTAAAGATCCATTTGTTTTCTATCGCTCGCCAATGATCGGGCAAGTCTGTCAAAGTCCATACTTTGTTTCCATACATGGATTCTATCTCGGATTGCATGGCTTCAAGCCATTTGTTGGAATCTGGGCCCGTCATCGCTTCTTCGTAGTTCGAAGGTTCACCGTTGTCTATAAACATGATTTCCAGGACAGGGTTGCCATACCACTCTTGTGTGGAACGTGTCCTTGTGGACGTACAAAGTTCAGTAGCAACTTGATCCGAAGTACCTTGATCATCATCATTAATTTCCTCTCCAGTCGGTGTAGGCATCACAGGAACATTTTCCTGAGCTGCACTACTTTCCGGTTCAAGAGGTAGTACTTCATCGAGTTCTACTTTCCTCCCACTTACTCCTTTCGAGAGAAACTCTTTTTCCAGAAAGGATCCGTTCTTGGCAACAAAGATCTTGCCTTAGGATCTAAGGTAGAAGGTATACCCAATGGTTTCCTTAGGGTATCCTATGAAGAAGCATTTTTCCGACTTGGGTTCGAGCTTTTCAGGTTGAAGTTTCTTGACATAAGCATTGCATCCCCAAACTTTTAGAAACGACAGCTTAGGTTTCTTCCCAAACCATAATTCATACGGTGTCGTCTCAACGGATTTAGAAGGAGCCCTATTTAAAGTGAATGTAGCTGTCTCTAGAGCGTATCCCCAAAACGATAGCGGTAAATCGGTAAGAGACATCATAGATCGCACCATATCCAATAGAGTGCGATTACGACGTTCGGACACAGTGTTACGCTGAGGTGTTCCAGGCGGCGCGAGTTGTGAAACGATTTCACATTTCCTTAAGTGCGTACCAAATTCGTGACTTAAATATTCTCCTCCACGATCTGATCGTAAGAACTTTATCTTTCAGTCACGTTGATTCTCTACCTCATTCTGAAATTCCTTGAACTTTTCAAAGGTCTCAGCCTTGTGTTTCATCAAGTAGACATACCCATGTCTACTCAAGTCATCAGTGAGAATGAGAACATAACGATATCCTCCGCGAGCCTCAACGCTCATTGGACCACACACATCAGTATGTATGATCTCCAATAAGTTGGTTGCTCGCTCCATTGTTCCGGAGAACGGAGTCTTGGTCATTTTGCCCATGAGGCATGGTTCGCATGTGTCAAATGATTCATAATCGAGAGACTCTAAAAGTCCATCAGCATGGAGCTTCTTCATGCGCTTGACACCAATGTGACCAAGGCGGCAGTGCCACAAGTATGTGGGACTATCATTATCAACTTTACATCTTTTGGTATTTACACTATGAATATGTGTAACATTATGTTTGAGATTCATTAAGAATAAACCATTGACCATTGGGGCATGACCATAAAACATATCTCTCATATAAATAGAACAACCATTATTCTCGGATTTAAATGAGTAGCCATCTCGTATTAAACGAGATCCAGATACAATGTTCATGCTCAAACTTGGCACTAAATAACAATTATTGAGGTTTAAAACTAATCTCGTGGGTAAATGTAGAGGCAGCATGCCGACGGCGATCACATCGACCTTGGAACCATTCCTGACGCGCATCGTCACCTCGTCCTTCCCGAGTCTCCGCTTATTCCGCAGCTCCTGTTGTGAGTTACAAATATGAGCAACGACACCGGTATCAAATACCCAGGAGTTACTACGAGTACTGGTAAGGTACACATCAATTACATGTATATCACATATACCTTTAGTGTTGCCGGCCTTCTTGTCCGGTAAGTATTTGGGGCAGTTCCGCTTCTAGTGACCCTTCCCTTTGCAATAAAAGCACTCAGTCTCAAGCTTGGGTCCATTCTTTGACTTCTTCCCGGCAACTGGCTTACCGGGTGCGGCAACATCCTTGATATCTGTCGGTGTCAAAACCGGCGGATCTCGGGTGGGGGGTCCCGAACTATGCGTCTAGGCGGATGGTAACAGGAGACAAGGGACACGATGTTTTACCCAGGTTCGGGCCCTCTTCATGGAGGTAAAACCCTACGTCCTGCTTGATTAATATTGATGATGTGTGTTACAAGAGTGGATCTACCACGAGATCAAGGAGGCTAAACCCTATAAGCTAGCCTATGGTATGATTGTTGTTCGTCCTATGGACTACAGCCATCCAGTTTATATAGACACCGGAGAGGGCTAGGGTTACACAGAGTCGGTTACAATGGTAGGAAATCTACATATCCGTATCGCCAAGCTTGCCTTCCACGCCAAGGAAAGTCCCATCCGGACACGGGACGAAGTCTTCAATCTTGTATCTTCATAGTCTTGGAGTCTGGCCGATGATGATAGTTCAGCTATCCGGACACCCCCTAGTCCGGAACTCCCTCAATAGCCCCTGAACCAGGCTTCAATGACGATGAGTCCGGCGCGCATATTATCTTCGTCATTGCAAGGCGGGTTCCTCCTCCGAATAATTTATAGAAGATT
Organism: Triticum dicoccoides; assembly: GCF_002162155.2. Taxonomy (NCBI): domain Eukaryota; kingdom Viridiplantae; phylum Streptophyta; class Magnoliopsida; order Poales; family Poaceae; genus Triticum; species Triticum dicoccoides. The sequence goes on along the minus strand of NC_041381.1, from coordinate 106,218,417 downwards.
GTGAACACCAGGATAGTGTCCGGCTCTGCAAAAATAAATTCCACATACCACCGTAGAGAGAATAATATTACACAAGATCAATCTGCTGACGTATTCTGTGGCGTGACGTCACACCACTTCCAAGCCTTTACTCGAATTGTTTTTATTGTTCCACCTCAGCGGTTTAGCGAGGCGGTTTCCTTGGCACGTCTTGTCGAAGCAGAGATCGTGTTCCCCTTATTCCGGGATTCCCATCAATACGGACGTGGGTAACCCAACCGCGCCATTGATTGTGACGCTTGGGAGATAAGCGAGTTTTACCAGGCCGGTGGGGACACATGTTTTTGTCCGCCCATATAAGGGGATAAAGATCCAACCCTTTTACCTGCGCCTTCTTCCTCCTTGGCTTATCCATCTCTGCGAACTCGAGCTCCAGCGCCCAAGTCCGCACTTCTCTCCTCAACCTTCTCCAAATATGTCCGGAGCGGGAGGCAAGTGGATGGCCTCCTCCGTCACGAAGGGGCAGATCCAGAAGCTGCGCGACGCCGGATATTTGTCCAGCGACATCGCGCATCGGCTCCCCGACGAGGGAGAGCTCATCCCCACCCCCAGGCCCCATGAGAGGGTAGTATTTCTTCCCCATTTCCTCCCCGGACTGGGCTTCCCACTTCATCCCTTCGTCCGGGGGCTCATGTTCTACTACGACCTAGATTTCCATGATCTGGCCCCGAATTTTATCCTCAACATCTCGGCGTTTATCGTCGTGTGCGAGGCCTTCCTCTGCATCCAGCCCCACTTCGGCTTGTGGCTCAAGACCTTCAGTGTCAAGCCGAAGGTTGTGAAGGGCAGCCAAGCGGAGTGCGGATGCGCCACGGTGGGCAGGATGTCCCATATTACATGGCTGGAGGGCACTTTCGTGGAAACCATCAAGGGGTGGCAATCAGGGTGGTTCTACATCACCGAGCCGCGTGACGCCGATTGGGCGGCGGCCCCCGAATTCAGATCCGGCATCCCTACACGGCTCACCTCCTGGAAAGAGAGTGGCCTGATTTGGGGGGATTCGGAGGAGCTGACCGGACTCCAAGCCTGTATCTAGAAGCTGGTGAACAAGAAGCTCAAGCTTGTCAACGTAGTCCAGGTCATGCTCATCCGCCGGATTCTCCCATGCCAATGACGGGGTTTCAACATGTGGGAGTTCGATCCGGCGCAGTATCAGACCCTGAGCGGGCTCTTCGACACTATGTATGAAGATGTCTGGAAGGTGCTGTTCAAGGGTGCCGAGGCTCCCGCATTCGCTACCGAAGATCGCGGATTCCGCTCGTAGCGTCCAGCTGACGAGGTAAGTGATTTTGCCACTTGTTTTCCACAGTTTGACTCTATGCGGGATCTAAACTCCCTTTACCTTTGACAGGACTGGCTAGCGAAGGCCGAACGGACTATCTGTCCGGCCCCATTGCCAGAGGACCCAGCGGACGCCCGCCTAACGGGGCTGCTGGCTCCGGCACCCCACGTGGTGCCGCAGAAGAAGGTCAAGAAGAAGGCCACGGGGACTCGGAAGAGTTCCCGTTTTCAGGTGCTATCGGATGATGAATCCGAGGCCAACTCCTCCCACCAAGGCGAGGAGGAGAAGAAGAAAGCCTCTCCCCCAGCGGGGGGAAGGAAGAAAAGGAAGGCCTCCCCAACAAGGGAGGCCGAAGGGTCCAAGAAGGGAAAAACTCTTCCCCCGGACTGGTCCACCAATGCCACTGACGACGACGAGGACTGGCCTCCAAGGGCCAAGCCCCTGGCGAGATCGTAAGTATCTGGACTCCCGAATAACTTCAAGGTTTTTTCTTTTCGCCACATAATGCCTTTCTAATGCCGCATAAAACCCTGCAGTCCGCCCAAGGATGATCTTCCCGTTTCGTCGAGCGGGTCCATGGGTGCGTCGGATATGGATTCCCTTCTGACTGCCTCCACCCCCCGTGCCGCGGACGACGCCGAGGTGGGATCCCAAGAAGGGACCCACCAGGAGGAGGAGGCCCCGGAGGTTTCACAGGACAACCTCCCGGACTTTGCACCGGACTCAGCCCCGGAGTCCGGCGGGCGACCCCTTCGTAAGAAGGGTAAGACCGCGACGCCGGCTGCCTCCGTCCAACCGGAGGTGCCGGATAATTTGCTGGAGGCGCTCAACGGCACCTCCATCAAAGAGGAACACCGCACTGTTATGAGTGCGGTGATTCAGAAGGTTCAGCTCGCCAAGAGCGGGCTGACCGAAGCCTGCAGCAGCCTTCTAACAGGCTTTGAGGTAAGAATTTTGATATATGTAAAATGGTACCGCATAGACAGTAGCCCCTGATGCTCAGTTCAGTGTTCAGAAAGAAAAGCCGGACTGAGGATCTTTAGAAAGATAAATGCAGGAGTCATAAAAAATATGTCAATATGGGATTGCAGGCTGTGCTGCTGACCTCCGCCGCACTGACTGCGGAGGTCAATACTTTGAAGGAAAACCTCGAGCGGTCTGAGAACGATCTCGGCCATGCCAAGAAGCAGCTCGAGGAAAAAGAAGGTGAGTAATACCTTATGAAAATTGTACCTTACAGAAAAGGATTTGGTTGCAAGAAAAATGACAAGGATAACATGGGTATTGCAGGGGCCACTAACGAGGTGGCGACCCTGAAGGAGGCGTTGGCCGCGGCCGAACGCAATGCGGCCGCGGAGCGCACCGAGCGAGAGAAACAGGAGGCACGGGTGGCGGAGGTACAACAAGAGCTCTAGGATCTCGTGAAAAAACATGAGAGCTTGGAGCATGACTCGAAGACTCGAGAGTCTGAGCTTGCAACGGCTCTTGAGAGTGCCAAAGCCGCTAAGGCCGAAGCCTACAAGGCCCTCCAGGAGATTGAGGCAGTGAAGAAAATAGCAGCGGGTAAGGCATTTTTCATGCAAAGTAAGCATGTGAGTGTTAATTACCTGTTGCTTACCCGAATTCGGAGCTCTCCAGGAGCGTTTGCAGATCTTCCTCGCAGCGTGTCCGATGCTGCCGCATTCTACCGAGCCGAGGAGGGGAGCTTGACGGAGAAGGTCTTCTGGTCTTAGTATGCTGAGGCCGGACATCCGGTGCCCCTTAGCGACCAGCTGAAGCAGCTGGTCGAGCTCCACAAGGCGGCCGAACAGGCCATGAAGGGCCTCATAGTTCGGCTGTGGCCTAAGGAGGCCATGCCTAGGAGCTACTTCGGCCTGGTGCGGCGGCTGGTGGATGCGTGCCCGTGGGTTGAAGTCATCAAGCACTCCGCTTGCATTGAGGGTGCCCATCGGGCCCTTGCCCGCGCAAAGGTGCACTGGGGCAAGATGGATGCCCAGAAGCTCGTGACAGACCCGCCACCAGAGGGCAAGGAGCATCGCACGCCCGAGATGTATTATAAGAGTGTGCTGAAGGGCGCCCGCATTATTGCGCGTGAGTGCTGCAAAGATGTAATATTTGAGTAGACTCGCATTTTGTTATCCTGTGCGCTGAAAACTTAGTTCATATGCGCTAAGCAACGCTTGTTAATTTAAAATATTACCTTCTATGCGGTTGTTTATCAAATCTGAGAGATGGCGAGTCATCGGCTTCAGCCCCCATGCCACAAGTGCTGGGGTGTTCGGGATAAATTTGAGCGCTCTTGTTCCCATTTTTGGGTCCATCTAGGGAGGCGCTGAACATAGCGAACAAGGCAAACGGACTTATAATGCTTGAACACTCTCACTTAGCCATAGAATTCTATAATTTTAAATTTCGGCGAAGCCCCTAGTCTTCGGAAGGCCGAATTTGGGGCGCTATCCACGCCTTGGCCGGACAGTATCTGGCTCCTCGCTCTAAGCGGCATAAGTCTTTAAGGACTCGCAAAAAACCTCTCGAACAGCGACCGGCTCTCGCCTCATCATGACGGTCAGTTTTAGCTTTCTCCACCGAGGCGTTAACCCAGCTCAACTGGGGCGCAATCGCAGTGGTTCTCCCAGTGCTACCTTAGCCGATATAACGGAACGTAAGGTACCAAAACATGGGAGCCGGGCAAACCCAACTATTGACCCAAGACATGATTCGAAGCCGATGCATATAGTGCTATAAGTTCGGGGTGCCGCACTTGTGAAAGAGTTCGGACTCATCACACCATAATGCGGGAAACATAAGCCCCTGGTGTATATTAGCCGTACCAAAGTGTACGGATGCAACATGCCGTGAATGAACATATGTATGAAAAGGAAATGCAATTATAAGCAAAAAGGTGCTGCATTGTTTTATTCAATAAGTGCTGCTATGAATGCAGAACGATACAAATAGTGCGGTAAGCAAGGGATGGGACTGTTAAACATGTCCCCCTCCAGGGATAGGCTACAGATTGGTGTATAAAAATGCTTGTAATGGAGACCACCTGTATATTCGTTGTAGCCTTTATCCTTCCCTGGCTATTGCATCGTGAGTTCGGCAGGTCTGCTGCCGGACAGGGCCTCTGACAAACGGAGTCCTGTGGGTAAAAAATAAAAGGTAAAAAGAAAAGAAAAAAAGAACGACACACTTGAGAGCCCCTGGTGTGGTTGAGCCGCAGTCTGGGCTTATCGTGGTCGTGCCCCTCTCCCCATACCCATGGTATCTTCAGAGCGTAATGGTGTATGCGAAGGACCTACTTTGACGTTTCGCAGGGGCTGGGGTTGGGGCCGCACTGCTACACGTGCTCAGAACGTGCCAGGTGGTCTTGTTGTAAGTTACTCTAGGCGCGCTTAGCTATGTCCGGCCTCTTAACGGCCGGACTCGAGAATTGCCTTAAGAGGCTGCATTGCACTTCTGCCCCGAGAGCCGCTATATGTTCCTCCGTGTGGAGAGAACGTTCAGTGTTTCTGTTGACCGTGATGACTCCTTGAGGGCCTGGCATCTTGAGCTTGAGGTATGCATAGTGCGGCACCGCGTTGAACTTTGCAAACGCGGTACGTCTGAGCAAGGCATGATAGCCGCTGCGGAACGGGACTATGTCGAAGATTAACTCCTCGCTTCGGAAGTTATCCGGGGATCCGAAGACCACTTCCAGTGTAATTGAGCCTGTACAATTGGCTTCTACACCTGGTATGACGCCTTTAAAGGTCGTTTTGGTAGGTTTAATCCTTGAGGGGTCTATGCCCATTTTGCACACTGTATCCTGGTAAAGCAGGTTCAGGCTGCTACCGCCGTCCATCAGGACTCTGGTTAGGTGAAATACATTGATGATTGGGTCTAAGACCAATGCGGCGAATCCGCCGTGGCGGATGCTGGTGGGGTGGTCCCTTCGGTCAAAAGTGATCGGGCAGGAGGACCATGGATTGAACTTTGGGGCAACTGGCTCCATCGCGTAGACATCCCTGAGTGCACGCTTCCGCTCCCTTTTGGGTATGTGCGTTGCGTATATCATGTTCACCGTCCGCACCTGTGGGGGGAGACCCTTCTGTTCTCTATTGTTCGGTGGTCGGGTCTCTTCCTCGTTGTCGCTATGCAGCCCCTTGTCATTGTTTTCGGCAATTAACTTGCCTGCCTGCTTGAATACCCAACAGTCCCTGTTGGTATGGTTAGCTGGCTTTTCGGGGGTGCCGTGTATCTGGCACAAGCGGTCGAGTATTCGGTCCAAATTGGACGGACCCAGAGTAGTTTGTTTGAATGGCTTTTTCCGCTAACCGGGTTTAGAGCCTCTGAATCCGTCATTGACTATCGTATCCTCACTATTGTCGCCGTTAATGCGGCGTTTGTTTTTGTTACGACGCTGTCTGCCATTTCGGTCCTTGAAATCCGTACTGCCAGAATTTTTGCTGAGGTTGTTGCTGCGTGCTAGCCAGCTGTCCTCACCCGCGCAGAAGCGGGTCATGAGTGATGTGAGGGCTGCCATGGATTTCGGCTTTTCCTGTCCCAGGTGCCGGGCAAGCCACTCGTCGCGGATGTTATGCTTGAAGGCCGGGAGGGCCTCCGCATCCGGACAGTCGACGATTTGGTTTTTCTTGGTTAAGAACCGTGTCCAGACTTGTCTGGCCGATTCGTCTGGCTGCTGAATTATGTGGCTTAGGTCATCAGCGTCTAGTGGTCGCACATAAGTGCCCTGGAAGTTATCGAGGAATGCGGCTTCCAGGTCCTCCCAACTCCCAATTGACTCTGCTGGCAAGTTGTTGAGCCAATGTCGGGCTGGTCCTTTAAGCTTGAGGGGAGGTATTTGATGGCGTGAAGATCGTCACCGCGGGCCATGTGGATGTGAAGGAGATAGTCTTCGATCCAAACCGCGGGGTCTGTTGTGCCATCATATGATTCAATATTGACGGGTTTAAACACTTCGGGGATTTGATGATCCATTACTTCATCTGTGAAGCATAGTGGGTGTGTGGCACCTCTGTACTAGGCGATATCACGACGGAGCTCAAGGGAGCTTGGTCTATTTTGTTCGGCCCGGCCGGACTTACTGTGTCCGGCGCGACGGTTGTTGTCACGTATCATGGGACACCCACGTGATCCATAGATCGATCTTGATTGTCTTGCCTTATCCTCCAATATATCTCACAAGTCCGGAGTGTTCCCCTGTGGCCGTGTGCTTATCGAGCGATGCCGGGGTACGGGTCTAGTGAAGGGCCTAGAGGCCTCTCTCTCGCGACCATGGGGTGGTCGGTCAGCCGTATTGTCTCCTGGTGATGCGGGTTCGTAAGCCTCCTCCTCTAATCGGGGGAGCAGCTTGCGTTTAGGGTAGTTTTTGGAGGGGCGTTCAAGCTCATGCTCTTCGGCCGCGAGGACTTCAGTCCATCTGTCGGCTAACATATCCTGATTAGCTCTAAGCTGTTGCTGCTTTTTCTTGAGGCTGTTCGCCGTGGCCATAAGCCTGCGTTTAAAACGCTCTTGTTCAACGGGATCCTCAGGCACGACGAATTCGTCATCGTCGAGGCTCGCTTCGTCTCCGGAGGGAGGCGTATAATCCTCTGCCTCTTCTTCTGCCGCTCCTTCATAAGGGTTGGCGTCTCCGTCCTCCTGCACTGCATCTTGCTGGAGTGGGTTGTCTTCGGCACTGTCTGGTGTATTATTGTCTCCGGTGCCGGAGTCTTCATTCTTGCTGTGGCGGGATTTAGAGCGGCGCCGCTGACGCCGGCGCTTGGGCTGCTTTTTGGAGGGGTCATCCTCCTCTGTTCCTTCGCCATTCCCATCTTTTGGGATATCCACCTTGTATATGTCGTATGATGAGGTGGCTGTCCAGTGCCCCGTAGGCGCTGGTTCTTGGTCGTCTCCGGCATCGTCGTCCATATCGTCGATGTCCTCGGAGTCGTAGTCTAGCATGTCGGTTAAATCATCGACAGCGGCACCAAGTGGGTGGTGGGTGGGCTTTGAATTTCTTCGTCGTCCACATCCCAACCGTCTTGACCGCAGTCCGGCCAGGTCTCTCCTGATAACGAGAGATACTTTAGCAAACTCAAGATGTCGCCGAAAGGTGAGTGTTGAAAGATGTCCGCTGTGGTGAACTCCATGATCGACGCCCAATCAGATTCGATCGGGGGGGGGGGGCGCGGGAGGTTCAGAGTCCGGCGAGGAGTCCGGCACCTCGGAGTCACGAGCTTTATGAGGGACAAAGTCAGTGTTCGGCTCTATCGCCGTAGAGGTTGCAGCCCCCGAGGCGGTGTCTAGGCATCCATCCTCGATCTGCGCAGCTGGCTCCGAATTGAAGATCGGAGCGGTTTCGAGTGCGGCCTCCAGGGTACTGTCCGGCTGCAGAGCTAAATCATGCTCACCGCGACAGTGCGGCACGCTCGGCTGTGGCTCAAATCCATCGAGGATCAAGTCCCCGCGGATGTCAGCCGTGAAGTTCAAACTTCCAAATCTGACCTGACGGCCAGGGCAGTAGCTTTCGATCTGCTCCATTTGGCCAAGCGAATTGGCCCGCAGTGCAAAGCCGCCGAATACGAAGATTTGTCTAGGAAGGAAGATCTCACCCTGGACTACGTCGTTGATGATGATTTAAGAAGCCATCGAGCCTATCGGTGACGACACAGAGGAACTCAATATGAAAGCACCAATGTCAGTGTCAAAACCGGCGGATCTCGGGTAGGGGGTCCCGAACTGTGCGTCTAGGCGGATGGTAACAGGAGACAAGGGAAACGATGTTTTACCCAGGTTCGGGCCCTCTTGATGGAGGTAAAACCCTACGTCCTGCTTGATTAATATTGATGATGTGTGTTACAAGAGTGGATCTACCACGAGATCAAGGAGGCTAAACCCTAGAAGCTAGCCTATGGTATGATTGTTGTTCGTCCTATGGACTACAGCCATCCGGTTTATATAGACACCGGAGAGGGCTAGGGTTACACAGAGTCGGTTACAATGGTAGGAAATCTACATATCCGTATCGCCAAGCTTGCCTTCCACGCCAAGGAAAGTCCAATCCGGACACGGGACGAAGTCTTCAATCTTGTATCTTCATAGTCTTGGAGTCCGGCCGATGATGATAGTTCGGCTATCCGGACACCCCTAGTCTGGAACTCCCTCAACGTCCTTCTTGAAGTTCTTCTTACCCTTGCCCTTCTTGAACTTGGTGGTTTTATTGACCATCAACACTTGATGTTCCTTTTTGATTTCTACCTCTGCTGGCTTCAGCATTGAAAATACTTCAGGAATAGTTTTCATCGTCCCCTGCATATTGTAGTTCATCACAAAGCTCTTGTAGCTCGGTGGGAGCGACTGAAGGATTCTGTCAATGACCGCCTCGTCTGGGAGGTTAATGTCCAGCTGGGACAGGCGGTTGTGCCACCCAGACATTTTGAGTATGTGCTCACTGACAGAACTATTTTCCTCCATCTTACAACTATAGAAATTGTTGGAGACTTCATATCTCTCGACCCGGGCATGAGCTTGGAAAACCATTTTCAGCTCCTCGAACATCTCATATGCTCCGTGTTGCTCAAAACGCTTTTGGAGCCCCGGTTCTAAGCTGTAAAGCATGCCGCACTGAACGAGGGAGTAATCATCAGCACGTGACTGCCAAGCGTTCATAATGTCTTAGTTCTCTGGGATGGGTGCTTCACCTAGCGGTCCTTCTAGGACATATGCTTTCTTGGCAGCTATGAGGATGATCCTCAGGTTCCGGACCTAGTCTGTATAGTTGCTGCCATCATCTTTCACCTTGGTTTTCTCTAGGAACGCGTTGAAGTTCATGTTGACATGAGCGTTGGCCATTTGATCTACAAGACATTTTTGCAAAGATTTTAGACTAAGTTCATGATAATTTAAGTTCATCTAATCAAAATATTTAATGAACTCCCACTCAGATTTGACATCCCTCTAGTCATCTAAGTGTTACATGATCTGAGTCGACTAGGCCGTGTCCGATCATCATGTGAGATGGACTAGTCATCATCGGTGAACATCTCCATGTTGATCGTATCTTCCATACGACTCATGTTTGACCTTTCGGTCTCTGTGTTCCGAGGCCATGTATGTACATGCTAGGCTCGTCAAGTTAACCTAAATGTTTTCCATGTGTAAAACTGTCTTACACCCGTTGTATGTGAACGTAGGAATCTATCACACCCGATCATCACGTGGTGCTTCGAATCGACGAACTTTAGCAACGGCGCACAGTTAGGGGGAACACTTTCTTGAATTTTTTTATGAGGGATCATCTTATTTACTACCGTCGTTCTAAGTAAACAAGATGCATAAACATAATAAACATCACATGCAATTAAATAGTAGTGACATGATATGGCCAATATCATATAGCTCCTTTGATCTCCATCTTTGGGGCTCCATGATCATCTTCGTCACCGGCATGACACCATGATCTCCATCATCATGATCTCCATCATCGTGTCTCCATGAAGTTGCTCACCAACTATTACTTCTACTACTATAGCTAACGGTTTAGCAATAAAGTAAAGTAATTACATGGCGTTAAATCATTGACACACATGTCATACAATAATTAAGACAACTCCTATGGCTCCTGCCAGTTGTCATACTCATCGACATGCAAGTTGTGATTCCTATTACAAGAACATGATCTCATACATCACAATATATCATTCATCATTCATCACAACTTTTGGCCATATCACATCACAAAGCAATTGCTGCAAAAACAAGTTAGACGTCCTCTAATTGTTGGTGCATCTTTTACGTGGCTGCAATAGGGTTCTAGCAAGAACATTTTCTTACCTACGAATAACCACAACGTGATTTGTCAACTTCTATTTACCCTTCATAAGGACCCTTTTCATCGAATCCGCTCCAACTAAAGTGGGAGTGACAGACTCCCGCTAGCCACCTTATGCAACTAGTGCATGTCAGTCGGTTGAACCTGTCTCACGTAAGCGTACGTGTAAGGTCGGTCCGGGCCGCTTCATCCCACAATACCGCTGAAGCAAAATAAGACTAGTAGTGGCAAGAAAGTTGACAAAATCTACGCCCACAACAGATTTGTGTTCTACTCGGGCAATAGAGAACTACGCATAGACCTTGCTCATGATGCCACTGTTGGGGAACGTTGCATAAAATAAAAAAATTCCTACGTTCACCAAGATCAATCTATTAGTTCATCTAGCAACGAGAGCGGGGAGTGCATCTACATACCCTTGTAGATCGCGAGCGGAAGCGTTCAAGAGAACGGGGTTGAGGGAGTCATACTCGTCGTGATCCAAATCACCGGAGATCCTAGCGCCGAATGGATGGCACCTCTGCGTTCAACACACGTACGGTCAGCATGACGTCTCCTCCTTCTTGATCCAGCAAGGGGGAAGGAGAGGTTGATGAAGATCCAGCAGCACGACGGTGTGGTGGTGGATGCAGTAGGGTTCCGGCAGGGCTTCGCCAAGCGTTTGCGGGAGGAGGAGGTGTAGCAAGGGGGGAGGGAGGTGCCAGGTGTCAGGGTGCGGCTGCCCTCCCACCCTCGCTCTTTATATAGGGACCCCAGGGGGGCGCTGGCCCTAGGAGATGGGATCTCCTAGGGGGGCGGCGGCCAAGGGGGGAAACTTGCCCCCCAAGGCAAGTGGAGGCGCCCCTCCCCTAGGGTTCCCAACCCTAGGCGTAGAGGGGGCCTAGGGGGGCGCACCAGCCCACCAGGGGCTGGTTCCCCTCCCACTTCTGCCCATGGGGCCCTCCGGGATGGGTGGCCCCACCCAGTGGACCCCCGGGACCCTTCCGATGGTCCTGGTACAATACCGGTGACCCCCGAAACTTTCCCGATGGCCGAAACTCCACTTCCCATATATAATTCTTTACCTCCGGACCATTCCGGAACTCCTCGTGACATCTGAGATCTCATCCAGGACTCCGAACAACTTTCTGTTTGCTGCATACTCATATCTCTACAACCCTAGCGTCACCGAACCTTAAGTGTGTAGACCATACGGGTTCGGGAGACACGTAGACATGACCGAGACGGCTCTCCAATCAATAACCAACAGCGGGATCTGGATACCCATGTTGGCTCCCTCATGCTCCTCGATGATCTCATCGGATGAACCACGCTGTCGAGGATTCAAGCAACCCCGTATACAATTCCCTTTGTCAATCGGTATGTTACTTGCCCGAGATTCTTTCGTCGGTATCCCAATACCTCGTTCAATCTCGTTACCGGCAAGTCACTTTACTCGGACCATAATGCATGATCCCGTGACCAGACACTTGGTCACTTTGAGCTCATTATGAGGATGCATTACCGAGTGGGCCTAGAGATACCTCTCCGTCATACGGAGTGACAACTCCCAGTCTCGATCCGTGTCAACCCAACAGACACTTTCGGAGATGCCCGTGGTATACCTTTATAGTCACCCAGTTACGTTGTGACATTTGATACACCCAACGCACTTCTACAGTATCCGGGAGTTACACAATCTCATGGTCTAAGGAAAAGATACTTGACATTGGAAAAGCTCTAGCAAACGAACTACACGATCTTGTGCTATGCTTAGGATTGGGTCTTGTCCATCACATCATTCTCCTAATGATGTGATTCCGTTATCAATGACATCTAATGTCCATAGTCAGGAAACCATGACTATATGTTGATCAACGAGCTAGTCAACTAGAGGCTCTCTAGGGACATGTTGTGGTCTATGTATTCACACGTGTATTACGATTTCCGGATAATACAATTATAGCATGAATAAAAGACAATTATCATGAACAAGGAAATATAATAATAATCCTTTTATTATTGCCTCTAGGGCATTTTTCCAACAGAGGGCTGAGCACGGACTGCAGGAAATTTTTTCTATGTACCTCGATATCGGCTCGATATAGTGGGGTGGCATGGGCCATAACTAGCATTCACGTCTAGCAGTACGGCACATGCCACCCACACGAGTCCCATCCGACACCAATTTTCTTGGAGTCCGTGATACAGCCATCTTTTCTCCCTCCTATTTTCTCGGCCATCATGCGGTGGGCGGGGTGGGGGTTTGCCGATAGTCGGGTTTCTCAATTGCGGTCCCACTTGCAAGTGAAAATGCAACACCGCACGCATTCCTGCTTGAGCGGCGTGCCGGACCAACCGTGTGGGGGTGCGACACGAACACGACAGGCTTTTCCTTTTGAACTCGTAACTTGTAAAATTTGGTTCTGCTCCATGGCGCGATCGATAGATAGAAAATAATGATTTTGCCTAGAGTAATTAGAAGTTTGGTTCTGGCGCCGTTCATGCATGGAGTACGTACGAAAATTATGAAGTTGATGCGAAAGGTAAGATAATTACTGTAGTATCATATACTACTACATGGATTTGACAGAAAGATAAAAATACATAGGGATCCATCAACGACATTCTCATGCCCTAGTGCGTCGGGTCACCAACCAACATGTGAGGAGCAGCGGCATTGGCGGCGAGCTCGACGTGCTTCTGAACAGTGTCGTCCAAGGTTGCCCTGCGGTCCAAGAAGGCCAGCGTCCTATCGTCGTCCTCTTGCATGTAGTAGTCCTTGTGGACGATTTGCGCGTAGACGTGGGTGATTATGTCGATGGTGTCTTGCTGCGCCAGGCACTATGCAGCGAGCGCGACCTCGAGGTGGACATTCTCCAGCGCGACGGCGGGCAGTCATAGGGCCACCAGTGCGTCGAAGAGGTTGTCACCATAGTGGCTGTTGAGGGTGGCGGGCATCGCAGAGCCTGGGCGCGTTGGCTGGAGGCTTACGTCAAAGTCGTCCGTGAGCTTCTTGACGACGGTGAACTTGTCGAGGAAATCGACGAGGACCTCATCGAACAAGGAGACGAAGCTGTCGTCCAAGAGGCCCCTCGCCCTGGCGGCCTCAAGCAATACTACCTGGAGACGTTCCTCGTTGCCGGGCTGCAGGCCGGCGTCGTGGACCATCTGGCACAGCCGACTGATGCTCACGCTCATCACCTCCATGGGTCTAGCTTAGCTTCTAGTCAACTGATCTTGCGATTCGAGTGATCACTCTTGCCCTTGGTTAGTGTGTGTAGGTGCGTAGGATTTCGTACTACTCCTCGGCCCTCTACTGCACCTGCCTTTGGATGTATGATAGGTGGGCCAGCCACCCCCTGGGCCCACGTGTCATTCACCCAACGGCAATTGCCGTAAGTAAATGAAGTTGTGTCCCCCGCCGTGCCGGTGCAGTATAGTCATCTCACCGGACCTCTAGTTGGGGCCAAATGAGAGAAGTTTGATGTTTACTGGTTTATTGGCCCCCTTTGCATTTTGCGCCAAGTTTTGACCTTTGATTTAACTAATAAAATGTTAATGCATGTAAACTAAAATTTTGTGTAAGTCACATTACAAAAACCAAATAATCCCAAAAGACTTAGGCACGGTGCATTAATGGGTTGTTTGGTTCTAGGCCTAGGAGTGCCACACTTTGCCATACAATGTTGCCAAAGTTGCCTAAGGTTATTTCTTCAAAATGAGAGCCACAAGTTGGCAAGCCTAAGGGAATCTTCCCACACTTGTTGTGTGTATGTGATGTGGGACCATAGTGTGGCTTGCCTAAGATGCGGCTTGAACCAAACACACACCTAAGCTGGTCAAATTTGCCTAACCTTAGGTGTGTCAAGCTTTGGCAAACTTAGTCTCAAACCAAACAACCCCTAACTCCCTCCTTGTTTCTCATTTCGTGACATATCAACCAATGAGAGATGTGGGCCATGCATGCTTTCAATGACTTGAGACTACCAAACATGACATGCAGTGCTTAGTTCATTGCATGTAATTCTATTAGTACTCTAGTTAGCAAAAAAAAACAATAAGTTCTCTCGCCGATAGGAATAAAACACCATGTATTTATTTACAGAGGAAGTAGTACATTTTTTTGTGACATGCATTACTAGATATTGGTAGTCAAATACTAAAATCCAGATGGACGTGGTAGTACTCCTAAATCTAGACGGTGGTGCTACTAGTACTAGTAGTAGTACTACCAATGTAGTAGTAGGAGTACTAGCACTGTACTACCCGTTGGTCAAATTATTACGTGTTGCTCCTCATAGTGAAGTGACAAGACCCTACGTCGGAGATGACACCTGAGTATAGGCGCCGTGTTCGGCATACCATAGTCAGCCTCACCGTATGCAGTCACTATCATCATGGCTGTAGAGCTAGCCTGCTTACAACTAGCCCTGTTCGACATAATTTCCTGTGCGTAGATGCCCGTGCATTGCACGAAACACCAAGATTGGGGGTGGACGGCTCGGGCAGCGGCCATCGCGCTAGATTTTTCCACGACCTTCTAGATGTGGTGGGGAGGAGATAAGGCTGATTGTGAGAGACAAGGAGTTGTTTGTAAATAGGGAACAAGTGCGGGCATGTTTTTGCAAAAATGGAGAAGCTTGGTTTGTATGCGTCAGATCTAGATCCGACGGCTATTGGTGAAAGATGGGAGGAACAACATCAAACTGATATTACAAATGTTAGGAGTAATGCTGCACCTAGGAAGAGGGAATTACTAGGAAGTTTACGTAAGAACTTTCGTTACTTTAGGTGGATGCAGCATTATCGTACAAACTAAAATCCACCGTCCTGACAAGTCACTAATGGGCAAATAAGTTTTTGAGTCTCTGTCCACTTGATGTTTCAAAAACAAATTCAGCTTCTACGGAGACTTTGTCATTTAGGCTTAGACGCTTGCGGTGATTAGCACACCATTCATTGTTGCGCCAGAGAATGCCAAACCTCATTACCTTAGGCACACTTGCCTCCAGAACCAAGAACCTGGCCAATTTAATCTCAGATGTGCTGCCTCGGTAGACGATCAAATCAATTTCTATAAGATGGAGATCAAGGCATTCAATGAGATTGTTATAGTGCAGCACACTTTTCACTTTCAGGTCTTTTTTTATCTGCAAAAGAAGAGAACATATTAGAGCAGCTGGCTGCATAAGATTGCCGTGTCATCAAGAGGTACCAATATCATTCGCTCATACGATAGGGTTGGCTGGCTTGTGATATTTTTTCACTCTCTCTCTCTCTCTCTCTCTCTCTCTCTCTTTCTGTTTCCTCTCATTTAACTAGGAGCACGCGAAGAGCTTGGGCATTTGTTGCCTTCCACTATGTGGCCGATGCCATATTTCGCAAAAGTATGCCACATAATACGCATCGATGTCAAATCAAAAGATTTTGGCACCGCTCTCGCGATGTGAGAGAGTTGGCACCGCTGTGCACACAGACCCACATGTGTAAACAAATCAATCAAACCAACTACACCAGCCTCTCACTCTCCCAAACAAGTGTTTTTTTATTGCCTCAGTCCTCTCTCTCTCCCACGCAGTGTTTTTTCATTGCGTGATTTAATTTGGCACCAGAGCAAAGTAGGTGAGCAATGGAGGGGCATCGATGCCAAATGCATCACAAGTGAATTTGGCACATGTTTTGGCCTACATAGCCCACTTTTGTACTCCCTCCGTCCCAAAATTCTTGCCTTAAATTTTTCTAAATACGGATGTATCTAGTTACATTTTAGTGTTAGATACATCCGTATCTAAACAAATGTAAGACAAGAATTTTGGGACGGAGGGAATACTACCTCGTATTTAGTATAAAATTTTGACCATAGATTTACCTAAGAAAATGCCAATGCATGTCACTAAAAATTACACCATTTGAAATTATTTTCAAATAGGAATCCAACGATATAGTTCTTAGTGACATGCATTAACATTTTGTCAGTTAAATCTATGGTCAAATTTTGATACTACAAAATTGGAAGAGTAAACCAGGACGGAGGTAGTACTTGCTCTTAGGGTAACCATAGATTTACTGGAGTAGTCTAAGTTACTTTCCAATATGACTAGCCTAGGCTACTATAGTAGTACAACATAAAAACGATGCAGGTGATCACGTGAGAAAAAAAATACTAAAAACATTTCTTTCGGTGCAGTGCGTAGATGCATTTTTGAACACTACACTTGTCATCGTAATTTGGGAAAATTATGAAAAAATTGAGCTACGTTGTGATTACCGTTTACTTATAGGAAAAAAGTTTCACCTCGATGAGTAGCTTCTCCGTGCACGAAAAGCATGTAAGGAATCCAACAACTTGATCCAGATTGGGGCCGATAGATTTTAGTGCTAAGATCTTCAGTGTGTGCATGGACTGGGTCAAGCTTGTGGGAATCATTTTCTGGAAGACGGTCGTAAATACATCAAGAAGAAATTTAAAAATGTGAATTTCAAGAAGACGGAGAAGAAGATGAGTGCTGTACCTGAACAATTATGTATCCAATAAAGAGTTCGGAGAATTTGGCAGACAAGTACACCAACGCTATCAATTTCGGCACGTCAATGACACTGATTTTTGTTGGACCTTCTATATCCGATACAAGCAATCTCTCAAGGAAAGCCGCATTCTCAATGACCATAACATGGAACAGCTGGAGTGATCTCTTCCCAATTGATGTCTTGTTGCGGGGCCAGCAAGACACATAAATGCATCGAAGATTCGTCGAGGCGATGTGGAGGCTAATGAACCCGTGGATCTTCTCAAGACGAAGGTACTCGAGTGCAGTACAGCTGCGGAGCAGCTCCATAGCCTTCTTCGAGATGACAATGTCGAAGAGGTCGAGCTGCTTGAGTTGAGGGAGAAGAAGGGAGGGCGCGGCATTAATCTGGGGAAGATAGCAGGAGCTGAAGCTGGCGCAGCGCAGCGTTGGCGGGAGGCGGAGCGCGGACGGCGGCAGAGAGCGACATCGTCCAGCTTCAAAGCTGACCTCCTCGAGCTGATCTAGGGTGGGGGATAAGAACCACTCGTCGATCTTGGGTTGGACCTTGCAGTTGGTACTGAACATGCGGATGTCAAGGCGTCTGGCTGGCCCAGGGTGCGATGAAAGGATCTTGGAGACTGCGGCCGTGCGTTTGCAATCCCCGTCGCAGAGGCAGCTATCGACGGTGAGGTTGAGGGGGACGCAGCGCCAGAGGGGGCGCCACCACCGGGAGAGCAGGGCGGTCTGCACGGCAGATTTGGTGGGGAGGAGGCCGATGATGACGATCAGCATGTCATCGGGGAGGCTGCTGATGAAGTCCAGGCTCGCCGAATGCGGTTTTGGCTCGAGCCGCCTCCTCTTGTTTGCTCCCTCGCCGTCCATCTCAACCGGCGGCGACGCCGGTGTACACATGTGGTGGTGTGTGTTGTGTGCTGGGTGTGCGCGAGTGCGTCCTTCTGTGCATGCCGCCGCGCAGTGGTGAATTGTGCGTGAGTGCGTCCTTCGCGCGCAAGAAGTTTGTCCTCAATGTGCCCTCAATTTACTAGCGTGCGGGGTGCTACCCCAAGTGGTTTCAACTTTGTTTACTTCACCGTGTGTCAGATGGGCCTCTAGTTTACTTATTTTCACCCACTACCACATGGGCCAGCACACCAAGATACAGAACACGAGCTGACAACGTAGCATGTGGATTGGTTGACCGGTCAACTAAACAATATACAGAGCTATACGCTGACACAGTGAGCCTATAATCCGTCGGTATAGAGAGTTTGAGTGAGAGGGGAGGTCCGTGAGAGATAGAAGAGAGAGAGAGAGAGAAAGAGCTACTCCCTCCGTTCGATAATGTAGTTCCAACATTTTTTTAAGTCAAACTTTTGAAACTTTGACCAAGTTTATAAAGAAATTACTTATATCTACAATACCAAAGATAAATGATAGTATGAAGTAAGTACATGTTGTGATGAATCTAATGATCGTTCCAGATGTAAAGGTTTTTCTCCACATATACCTGGTCAAACTTTTCTGAGGTTTGACTTTTCAAAACATCCATATGCTTATGGACGTGACAGAGTCCCTAAAGAGAAAGAGAGAGAGAGTGAGTGAGTGAGTGAAAAAAGTGTGTGTGCGTGTGTGAAAGAGACATGGACAACACACGATAAAAGTAGAGAAAAAGCGTGTGTGTCTTATGCAAACATATCACACATGCATCTTCGACAACGGAGGCTAGGTGAGGAGATAGTGTGTGGTTGTTTGGAACCGAGAGAGGAAGACCCCTAGCACGTGGCCAAGAGGGGTCTGACAAACAAGGGAGAGAGGTCGAGAGAGACGTACGAAGAAAATGCAGACATGGGGAGGAGAGAGTGTATGTTTGTCATAGAGAGATCCCCTGGAGATCGTGATGGGACTACATGGGTGGGAGATCGAGTGACAAGGTGTGTGCGCGATAGAAGATGCCCCGAGAGATATCAAGATAGACGTATGGATGGAAGGAGACAATACGAGTGTTCCTGATGGCTAGTAAGAGATAATCATACTTAGGAGGGGAGGAGTGCTTGCGCCTATGGCCCTGTTTGGATACTCTAACTCAGTTAGAGGTTAGGTTAGAGTTAGATTCTAACCCTAAACTAACCCTGAACTAACTCTAAGTAAGGAGGTGTTTGGATGGCAGGGTTAGATGGAGCGCGGATACGGCGAGGCACCTTCACGGGCGGTGCGAGAGGGAGGGAGGGAGAGGACGAGAAGCTTCAAGGAAGTGGGGAGGGATCTGCTGCGGGGAGAGCAAGAGAGAGAAAAGTGTTTATTAGTGGTCCCGAGAAGAACTAACCCAAATAAGCACCTCTTGGATGGGTTAGTTTTTTTGGATGGGTTAGATGCATCTAACCCAAACTAACCCTCTTGTTTGGATCTTTTTGGGTTAGTTGACTCCAAACTAACCCAAACTAACTCTAACCCATGGATCCAAACAGAGCCTATGATGGAGTGAGGGATTATGGTACTTAGGGGGGTGCGTGTCACATGGAGAGAGAACAAGGGCGGAGAGTGTTGGATGGGTCTATATGTATAGCGTGAGCGAGACATGTGTATGTGTGAACCACGGAGATATAAGGCCAGTTTGGCTTGCGTCCTGAGCATCTTTTGCGTGGCCTGGGTTGTGGCTGGATTTCATGCACGCTTGTTTGGTTGCTACCCTGTGAAAAAGAAAGCCCGCCTGGGCTGGGTTCCCTTGCACTTTAATTAGCCTGGCTGAACTCCAGACATTGCAAGTAGCCTGGCCCAAGCGACCGATTTCAAACGCCTGGCCGTGCCTGGTCGTGCGGCCACGAGGCTAACAGCAACATGGATGGATATTAGCATTAAATAATTGATGCATGGATTGATTGATGGGACGTTGATGCTTTGCCTGGCCCAGGCATGAACCAAACGCTTCAGCACCACACAAGCCTGGCCGGGCAGAAATATTTTACATCTCACGTCCACACCAGGCAGTACCAGCCATCAAGGCATGAGGGTCAGGTCACGAACCAAACTGACCAATAAAGTTCGAGAGAGATTGAGGAGCCCCGATAAGGCTGAGTGGTGCGTCAGATAGCTGAGAGGGGGAAAGAGATATTCCATCCGCTCGATAATGTAGTGCATGTAAATTTTTTAGAAGTCAAACTTTGGAAACTTTGATCAGGTTTACACAAATGTTATTTATATCTACAATACCAAATATACATCATACAAAACTACATCTCATGGTGAATCTAATGGTATATGTTTGCCGTACTAGATGTAATTCTTTTTCTCCATGTACATGATCAAACTTTGTGATGTTTGACTTTTCAATAAATCTATATGCTATGGACGGAGTGCCTCAGTCGAGACAGATCAAGTGCGTGTGAAGGAGAATGAGTAAGTGTGCAAAAAGAGTATGTGTGTGAAAGAGAAAGTGACAATAAACGATAAATTAGAGAGAGAGTGGGTTTTCCTGTTTCTTATGCGAACATATCACGCATGCATCTCCGAGATGGAAAAGTGAGGTGAGGAGATAAACGAAGATAGCTAGTGTGTGATTGTTTGCAACGGAGAGAGACACCCCTGTAGCACATGTCCAATAGAGGTCTGGACAACAAGGAAAAAAGGTCGAGAGGGACACATGGATGGCATGGACGCATGGGGAGGGAGAGAGGGTGTGTTTGTGATAGAGAGATCCCCTCGACATCGTGAGGGGACTATATGGGTGGGAGATCGAGGGAGTGTGTGCGCGATAGAAAGATGCCCCGAGAGAAATCGAGATAGACCATGCACATGTTTGTGATGGAGACTAAGATTAGCTAGTCATATACATATAGGGCAGGACTGCGTGTGCCTACAATTGAGTGAGAGACCATCATACTTGGCTAGCTGGGCATGATATTGTGTGTGTGTGTGTGCGTATGAGATGGAGAGAGAACGAGGGAGAGAGATAGAGTTTTAGATGGGCCTATCGAGTGCGAGTGAGATATGCATGTGTATGTGTGACCCAGGTGGATGGAGAGTTTGAGAGAGGGGGAAGAGCTCCGAGACGACATAGAGGTGCGTGAGAGAGTTACGGGCAAAGAGCCAAGGAATTTGTGTGCATACGATGAGTGCACCCAAGATATCTAGCTTGGACTAGCTAGAGTATCATACATAGTGTGCGAGAGAGACCTATAGATGGTGTATATATGAATGCGAACTAGAAAGACCCCCCCCCACACACACACACACAAAGAGAGAGAGAGAGAGAGAGAGAGAGAGAGAGAGGGAGAGAGAGAGATAGAGAGAGAGAGAGATGGAGAGAAAGGGAGAGGGACCAACAAGGTTTTTGTGTCGGATGCGTGCGACAGAATTGAAGATTGTTGGTGAGAGAGAGTGAGAGAGAGAGAGAGAGAACAGGAGTCCGAGAGAGGGGGAGGTCGCGTTTTATGCATCAAAGATATAAACCATGTTTCAATATAAACTTGCATTCAAATATTTAAATTGGAGAACATGTTGTCTGCAATCCACACATGAACGGATATACGCGTATATCAAACAAGTTCATTAATTTGACTTTCAACATGTCCATGGAGTACTATAATACTGTACAACATGCTACTCGATTGAGGTGTTCAATTTTGGATTTAGTTCACTATTTTGACCTACTGAACGAGCTAGTTCATTGAATCGAGATATTTCATTTTGGGTTTGATTCACATTTTTGAGTGGGTCAACTATTTGTCATATAGTAAATCGCTAGCAACGAGCATGTAAAAACACATTACTCCCGAGCATCATCTCTCCATCTAAAAAAGAAGTGGCAAGCTAATATTTCAAAATTTTATTCGAATCGACTTGGTAAGGTAGACGTGGATGCTCGTTCTCCCAAAACTTGAACGAATCGTTAAACATCCTCTCTGCTCGGTGTAATTCGCCCGAGCAAATAAATGAGAGACGCGAAATTACTGTCCTATGTGGGACACGCATCAATTGGCCCATTGTACATCGAGGGTAGGTTCGTAACTTCATGCAAGCGTGCCTTCCCCTCGGCCGAAATGACATGTGCCGAATAATTCATAAACCATGGTCGGAAAACACGCTCTCCTCACTAAAATAGCTTGCGCCCACTATTTCAAAACACGCTCTCCTCGCTCGAAATCGCTCCCGCCCAGAATAGTTGAAAACACGCCCTGCTCGCCCGAAATCGCTCCCGCCCACTATTTGGGGAGAAGCAAAGTTACTCTACTATCCCTGACCCTCAGTACAGACCCAAGCCGAGAAGCCTATAGGCAAGGGTAGAACTGTAACTCCTCCTCACATTTCAGACAAATGCGTTGGTAAGACAT
>NC_041381.1:106133923-106196306 GCF_002162155.2 Triticum dicoccoides | reverse complement strand
CGCCAAATCACCTTCTCTCCGGGAAGCTCCCATCTCCTGAGCTGCGAAACCTCAGCCCCACCTCCATGGTGCCCCCCACCGCACCAATTTCACAGTCGCCCTCCTCCCTAATGCCGGAGACGCTGTCGAATTGCCGTCGTGCACTGGGCCGTGTGCCTCTTACTCCGTGCTGCTAGTGCTGCCTCGACGACAGACGTGTGAACCGTACTGGAGACGATTCACCCCCACCGTCATTCACGGTGCTGGAGCAGCTCCAACTTCGGATCCGTCCAGAGTCCTGGCGCTGCTTCTGCGTAGCCGTCGACCGTCACGACATCACTCTTTCCCTGCCGCCGGTCGCCACCGCAACCGCGCCGGCCTCACCGACTCGGCAGCTGGACCTGCCTACTTCACCATGCCGCCAGATAGGTCGCACCCTCATCTCAAATCACTTTATTTAGGCGTCAGTTGTCTGAATTTTTATTCTGGGCCAATCGATTCCCAATGGGAAGCAACACGCCTTGAGGCGGCGGAGCTCCTAGGCTGCCGGTTGGCTGGTGTCTAACGTAAGGGTGCGGGTTGAAGGTATTGTCGCCGCCGGATCTGGATGACGGGGAGTATTTGTGGATTGGCCCGGGGGCGACGCAACCACGGCAGTGCGGTGGGGCGGGGAGCGAGGTTTTGGCCGGGGCCACAGACGGCGGAGGCAGGCTGCTCTGCTGTTGGTCGCTGGCTCTTCGGGGAAGATTCCAAATAGTGTCAGTCGGGAGGCACAAGACGGCCATCAAGCCATCCGGCGTAGATTGGACAATACCAAAATAAAATAAAATAGAGTGACCCCAATTTAGTCTTCAGTCAACAGGCGTGTGACCACTCTCGTACCTTGCTGTTGATCTCTTAGTGTATTTCTTCAGATCAAAGAGATATGTCGTTCTTAACATTATGCGTTATCTGCATCTTCAGACACACCGTCTTCCGACTCACCGCAGCTGCTCCAACAAGGGAAGCATACACCAGAAGGGACCTACAGTCCCCACTCAATAGTTCCCTACATCGAATGCGCGTGCCCGACATGGACAGCCACAACAACTGCAGGGCCATCGACAAGTCAGCACATGATGCTCACTCTATGGATGGCAACCAGATAGGTTGTACCCTCATCTTACTTGTGTGCAACATTTATGGCTTTGTTATTCATCTAAGCATGGAAAATAGATCATCACATTTCACTGTATATTCATGTTGATCTCTTACGGGTCTTGTTCAGGAGTTCACGCTGTTCCATAGTTCAGCTAAGATACTTGTTCTTTAGGTAACGTTGTTCCGTAGTTATCGTCCATCAGCCAATGCTATCCCACAGGCTGGTGATTATAGTATTATACCACTTCTAGTATTACCTGTGTTGTTCCTTAATACTTTTGTGTGCCATCTAGTTAATCTCGAGTACAAACGATACATATTCTGTAGCTTTCATCTGTGTTCTCCCTTTAGTTTATGAGACCTGTTGCTGCTAGTTAACCCTAGTCCTACTATTTATGTCGTATCCTACAGGCACTCATTACATAAATCTAACTACTAGTTGTCTTCCATGCATGTCAGATATAATTGAACACACTGATATATCCACAAGAACCTCACGGAGCAATGTAAAGGCAAATAAACTTGATGTCAATGATACCCAATATGATGGAACATGTAAAGGCAGTTCTTTAGAAGACTTGCAGAAAGATGATGAATCCTCTTCACCCCACAAGGTCCTTGCTCTAACTTGGCTTGTGATATGGGTACAACATGCATATAATGTCCTGGAGTGTATCTACTCTGTTGCAATATGTCATGCATGTAAATATGTCATGCCTTCCTGTTTTTCAGTACCTATTCCATTCATGATAGCATGTTTTCAAATTCAATTACTGTCATTCTACTCTATCGCAATGCCATCTGCTTAATTTGGACATCATGCTTCTGAATATCTTATGCATTGTTATTCATCAGTATATACTTCATCTGTCTGCCATACCATGTTTTTTTTACATTGAAGTGTTGTTCTGGTGCTCTGTTGCAATGCCATATTATTTTCCCAATCATACACGTGTATGTTGCCTTAGTTATTTCTGTACGTATTCCGCTAGCACATAGTTTTACATTCAACTAGTGTTTTTTTGCTGTGTTGTCCTGTCGTATCCCTAGCTCTTACACCATACTCCCTCCGTCCGGATTACATGTTGACGAAATGGATAAAAAAGGATGTATCTAGAACTGAAATACGCCTAGACCCATCCATTTTTTTCTGGATGGAGGGAATACATGTCAATATGTCATGCCTTCCTATTCTTCGGTACCTATTCCATCTCTCTGCTGTCGCATGTTTTATAATTAAAGCACCATTCTTCTATACAAGGCATGCAAGGGGAAGACGACTATGTTAGAATCTGAAGGGTTTCAAACAAGGACTTTGCAAAATATCCAAACGCCAAGAGATAATAAACCAACTCCAGTTTTTATAGATACTGCTCCAGCACAGAGAAACCCAACTCCTACTGATAATAAGCAGATTCCAGTGGCCAAAGGACTAGTCCGCTCCAGTCCAGCAAAAATATGTCAACTCAATTCTAAGAAGCGTGTGCGTATCCTTGCATCATGAAATTTTATAGCATGCTGATCATATTTTCTACATGTTTCTCACCCATCTCTCTTTTAGAAAATAAGCTTAACAGATAGAAGAATTTCTGCAATGGTATCGTTTATGAGGAAAGATTCTTGCAGGAATTCTCTGTGCTCCAATGTAGATGTAAGTACCTATTGTATATCACTATATTTTTACATCAGCATGTATTTTTTTAATCGGCGTGAATCCAACCTTTATCTGATCTAACTTTAGTTGTAGCAAAATGTATGATTAAAGGCCACGATGTTGATTTTTGTTAGGAAAACTGCCTGGTAGTTTTGCATCCTGAGCTGCACGAGTGTACTATCTCATATCAGTGGGTTTGAATACTTTGGTTCTGCAGTGGGTTTTTCAGTGTTTTTTTACTGTGTTGTCCTGTCGTATCCCTAGCTCTTACATCATACTCCCTCCGTCCGGATTAAATGTCGCAGAAATAGATAAAACTGGATGTATCTAGAACTGAAATATGCCTAGACCCATCCATTTATTTCCGGATGGAGGGAATATATGTAAATATGTCATGCCTTTCTATTCTTCAGTACCTATTCCATCTCTGATGTAGCATGTTTTATAACTGAATCACCATTCTTCTATATAAGGCATGCAAGGGGAAGACGTCTATGTTAGAATCTGAAGGGTTACAAACCAGGTCTTTGCAAAAGATCCAAATGCCAGGAGATAATAAAACAACTCCATTTTTCATAGATACTGCTCCAGCACAGAGAAACCCAACTCCCACTGATAATAAGCAGATTCTAGTGGCCAAAGAACTAGTCCGCTCCAGTCCAGCAAAAGAATGTCAACTCCATTCTAAGAAGCGTGTGCGTATCCTCGCATCATGAAATTTTATAGCATTCTAATCATATTTTTTACATGTTTCTTACCCATCTCTCTTTTAGAAAATAAGGTTAAATGATAGAAGACTTCCTCCATTGGGATCGTATTCGAGGAAAATATCTTGCGGGAATTCTCTGTGCTCCAATGCTGATGTAAGTACATGTTGTATATCACTATATTTTTACATCAACATGTATTTTGTTAATCGGCATGAATCTAACTTTTATCTGATCTAAAATTAGTTGTAGCAAAATGTTAAAGGCGCCAATGTTGATTTTTTTAAGGAAAACTGCCTGGTAGTTTTGCATACTGAGATGCATGAATGTACTATCTCATATCACGCACATTACTGAATTGTAGTGCTTCTCTGGTTGCCCATTCATTCATTGTGTCAATGTTGCTTTCATACTACCTTACCTGGCTGATGATAGTTATGCCATATTGTGTTAATTTGGTGTAGGCCAGTTTCCCAAATGTTCGTTGTGTCAATGTTGCTTTCCTATTATCTGACTTGGCCAATGATAGCAATGCTAGTGTGTTAATTTTGTGCAGGCTGCTGAAGATAAGAAGACAAACTCTAAAAACAGCAAGGCAACCCCATTGTTTCTTTCCAGTAAATCAAGGCCGAGTAATATGGCAATAACTCATGATTAATCTGTTTGGGTCTCGTCCTAATTTATGTTATGATGCACTGGCCGAGACACTCTCCACTATCAATAATACAAACTTGCCAAAATCGCCATCTGAATTTGTTCAATATCCTCTGTCTCGAATGCAATGTAATAAATGTATGTTTGTGAACCAATTAATGGCTGAAGCAATGATGGAAATGGTGGATGAATCAGAGGTGCAGAGTCGTGCGACATAACAACTGATCAATGTTTTCAGAGACAGTGTAGAAAAGCAGAAAGAACTTGCCCACATGCTTATGGGCGTCATCTATGCTGAGGTTGCAGATTATGACGTTGTAGATGGTTAGGTTTTGCTCATTTATTTGCACTGGCATCAATCTTTGATTGCCTAGTGGATGTAATTTCCTATAATATATGCTGGATGTGCAACGTTATTCCATGTATGTCGTACCTTTGCTTGATTGGTTTTGGTCCTGTGCATAATTGCTCGTCGTAATGGGCTCAAATTATCTAATTTGGCCTAAATACATGTACGAACTTTAGTGGGCCCATTAAGTTAATGGGTCGTTACTAGGCCGAAAGTTAATGGTCGGCCCTCTTACCTCCCGGGTCGTTAATAGGCCAACATCGAAGCGGGCAACAGGTGGCCCCAATTTATTTCACGGGCCGTTAACAGGCCGTTACTAAGTTTGGGCTACATATGGCCCAACTATACTGTAGGCCTTTACCAGGCCGAAAGAGACAGCGGGCTTGTACTGGACCATGAAGACCATGGGCCGTGAAGAAGCCGAAAGTCAGGTCGTATTGTAAATGGCCCAACTGTGTTGTGGGCCTTTAGCAGGCCGAAAGAGAAACCGGGCTGGTATTGGACCATGAAGGGCGTGGGCCGTTAAAAGGCCAAAACTAAGGTGTGACTACAAATGGCCCAACTCATTTATGGTCCGTTAACAGGCCGAAAGGCACACAGGGCCAGGAATTGGCCCAACACTTAAATGGGTCGCTAAAAGGCCAAAACTCAGGTCCGGCTACAAATGGCCCAACTAATTTATGGACCATCAACAGGCTGAAAGTGACACCGGGCCAGAAATTGGCCCAAAACTTAAATGGGCCGCTAAAAGGCCGAAACTCAGGTCCGACAACAAATGGCCCATCAGATTTATGGGCCGTCAATAGGCTGAAAGACACACCAGGCCGGAAATTAGCATAACATTTAAATGGGTCGCTAAAAGGCCGAAAGATGTACATCCTGAAAATTGGCCCATCCATTAAATGGGCCATTAACAGGTCAAAATCTCATCGGGCCGATATTGAGCCCAAATATATAGTTGGGCTGTTAACGGGCTCGAACTGACGATGGGCTGCAATGGTGTCAAATCTTTAACGGGCCATTGACGGGCCGAATTGGCACATCTCGTATGGGTTGTGGGCTTAAATGGACCTGATACAAGTAGGCCTTATATGGGTTGGCCTACTAATTTTGACTGGCCCGACCTTTTTCACTGGATTGGGCCACTGTTGGGCCGTGCCACGTGTCGACCTATCATAGGCGCCTCCTGTCCAATGAGTGGATGACATCTGTCCCAACAGGGAGGCAACACGTGTTTCCTGCGGCCAATGATGATTTTACACGTGGAAAATCCCCATTGGTCCGGGCTGTTAACGGGTTATCGGATCCAAAACCGGACCCGATAGCTTAACGGCGTTCCGTTACGGTGGATGCCACGTGTCGGTCACCCTTGATGAAAGCACTTCTGTGACGCGCGATTTATTGTCATGGAAGTGGACACTTCCGTGATGATAATTTTGGTAATCTCATGGAACACTTCTACGACAGCACAGGTATGACTATCTTGATTCTGTCATAAAATCATCATGGATGTACATGCATGACCAAAAACGCGACCTACTGTAAAAAACACGTATCATCACGGAAGTGTATTTTTTTTGTAGTGTTGCACCTGTTGAGTTGGAAGGTATTGATGTTACTATCAAGCTTGCCAATAGAGATACTATTTCACCAGTTGGGATTGTTAGAGATGTTGAAGTCTTGTGTGGGAAGGTTAAATACCCTGCTGATTCTCTTGTTCTTAGTTCCCCACAAGATGACTTTTGCCCCATTATTTTTGGTAGACCCTTCTTGAATATTGTTAATGCTAAGATTGATTTTGAAAAGGATATTGTCACAATTGGCTTAGATGGTATGTCTCATGAGTTTAATTTTGCTAAGTTTCATAGACAACCTCGTGATAGAGAATCACCTAGTAAGGATGAGATTTTGGTCTTGCTTCCATTGCCGTACCTCCTACTGATCCGTTAGCACAATACTTGCTTGACCATGAAAATGATATGTTTATGAAGGAAAGAAGGGAAATAGATGAAGTGTTCCTTAAACAGGAACCTATGCTGAAACACAACCTTCCCGTTGAAATTCTTGGGGATCCCCCTCCACCCAAGGGTGATCCCATGTTTGAACTCAAACCATAACCTGATAATCATAAGTATGCTTATCTTGATGAAAAGAAAATATATCCTGTTATTATTAGTACTAACCTTTCAGAGCAAGAAGAAGAAAGATTATTGAAAACTCTGAAGAAGCACCGTGCTGCTATTGGATATACTCTGGATGATCTTAAGGGTATTAGTCCCACGTTATGCCAACACAAAATTAATGTGGAAGCCGATGCTAAATCAGTTAGAGATCCTCAACGACGACTGAATCCCAAGATGAAAGAAGTGGTAAGAAAGGAGATACTAAAGCTCCTTGAGGTAGGTATAATTTATCCCGTTGCTGATAGTGAATGGGTAAGCCCTGTCCACTATGTTCCTGAAACGGGAGGTATTACCGTTGTTCCTAATGATAAAGATGAATTGATCCCGCAAAGAATTATTATAGGTTATAGGATGGTAATTGATTTCCGTAAATTAAATAAAGCTACTAAGAAAGATCATTACCCTTTACCTTTTATTGATCAAATGCTAGAAAGACTATCCAAACACACACATTTCTGCATTCTAGATGGTTATTCTGGTTTCTCTCAAATACCTGTGTCAGCTAAGGATCAATCTAAAACTACTTATACTTGCCCTTTCGGTACTTTTGCTTATAGACGTATGCCTTTTGGTTTATGTAATGCACCTGTTACCTTTCAAAGATGTATGATGGCTAAATTCTCTGACTTTCGTGAAAAGATTTGTGAGGTATTCATGGATGATTTCTCCGTTTATGGATCCTCTTTTGATGATTGCTTGAGCAACCTTGATCGAGTTTTGCAGAGATGCGAAGACACTAGCCTTGTCCTGAATTGGGAAAAGTGTCACATTATGGTTAATGAAGGCATTGTCTTGGCGCACAAGATCTCTGAGAGAGGTATTGAAGTTGATAAAGCTAAAGTTGATGCTATTGAAAAGATGCCATGTCCCAAGGACATAAAAGGTATAAGAAGTTTCCTTGGTCATGCCGGTTTTTATAGGAGGTTCATTAAGGACTTTTCTAAAATCTCTAGGCCTCTGACTAATTTATTGCAAAAAGATATTCCTTTTGTCTTTGATGATGATTGTGTAGAAGCATTTGAAATACTTAAGAAAGCTTTGATCACTGCACCTATTGTTCAGCCACCTGATTGGAATTTACCTTTTGAAATTATGTGTAATGCTAGTGATTATGCTGTAGGTGTTGTTCTAGTGCAAAGAGTTGATAAGAAATTGAATGTTATCCAGTATGCTAGTAAGACTCTTGATACTGCCCACAGAAATTATGCTACTACTGAAAAAGAATTCTTAGTAGTTGTGTCTGCATGTGATAAGTTTAGACCTTCTATTGTTGATTCCAAAGTTACTATTCACACTGATCATGCTGCTATTAAATATCTTACGGAAAAGAAAGATGCTAAGCCTAGACTCATTAGATGGGTTCTCTTGCTCCAAGAATTTGTTTTACATATTATTGATAGAAAGGGAGTTGAGAACCCCGTTGCAGACAACCTGTCTAGGTTAGAGAATGTTCTTGATGACCCACTGCCTATTAATGATAGCTTTCCTGATGAACAATTAGCGGTCGTTAATGCTTCTCGTACTGCTCCTTGGTATTCTGATTATGCTAATTACATTGTTGCTAAATTTATACCTCTTAGTTTCACATACCAGCAAAAGAAAAAGTTCTTTTACGATTTAAGACATTACTTCTGGGATGACCCACACCTTTATAAAGAAGGAGTAGATGGTGTTATTAGACATTGTGTGCCTGAGCATGAACAGGAAATGATCCTACGCAAGTGTCACTCTAAATCATGTGGAGGACACCATGCTGGAGATAGAACTGCACATAAGGTACTGCAATCTGGTTTTTATTGGCCTACTCTCTTCAAAGATGCTCGTAAGTTTGTCTTATCTTGTGATGAACGTCAAAGAATTGGTAATATCAGTAGACGTCAAGAAATGCATTATGCAATAGAGAGCTCAAATTAGTTTTGCAAAAGACTGTCAATAGATCTAGAAAGAATTGGTCCAAAAAACTTGATGATGCATTATGGGCCTATAGAACTGCATACAAAAATCCTATGGGTATGTCTCCATATAAGATGGTTTATGGAAAAGCTTGTCATTTACCTCTTGAACTTGAACATAAAGCATATTGGGCTATTAAAGAGCTCAACTATGACTTCAAACTTGCCGGTGAGAAGAGGTTGTTTGATATTAGCTCACTTGATGAATGGAGAACCCAAGCCTATGAGAATGCCAAGCTATTCAAAGAAAAAGTCAAATGCTGGCATGACAAAAGGATACAAAATCGTGAGTTTAACGTAGGTGATTATGTGTTATTATTCAACTCTTGTTTAAGATTTTTTGCAGTAAAACTTCTCTCTAAATGGGAAGGTCCTTACGTTATCGAGGAGGTCTATCGTTCTGGTGCCATAAAAATCAACAACTTCGAAGGCACAAGTCTGAGGGTGGTGAACGGTCAAAGATTTAAACATTATATTTCAGGTAATCATATCAATGTTGAAACTAATATTATTGAAACCGTAACCCCGGAGGAATACATAAGGGACACTTTCCAGAACGTTCCAGACTCCGAAAAGGAATAGGTATGTGGTACAGTAAGTAAACCGACTCCAAAACATTCTAATGGCAATTTTTATCAGTTTTGGAATTTTCTTTAAGAAGAAAGAAGTATTCCGAGAGGGACACGAGGCCTCCACGAGGGTGGAGGGTGCGCCCACCCTTACTGGGCGCGTCCCCTGTCTCGTGGACACCTCGTGTGCCTCCCAGACCCCGTTTTCTTCCACGTTACATATTTTGGTCGGTAAAAAAATCATTATATAAACTCCCGAAGGTTTTGACCACCGTATCATGTAAATATCCTCTATTTTCGTTTCGAGTTGTTTCTGTTGCGGATTTAGAGCATTATGTCATCTCAGGATTCGGAAGGGGAAAGCTATGTGGCTGATTACCTTGCAGAGCTAAGGTCTACGGGGACATGCAGCATGATGGCTGGACCTCTGAAGAAGAAGAAGACTATGAGCCTAAGGGAAAAGAGGAGACGAGTTCAGACAAGGACAAAACCCCATTACCTCAACCTGGGGATATGCATGTGGAGTTTAAAAAGTCAAGCCTCCCTGATAGAGCAAAGAAGCCAAAGATCGAGTTTATCCCTTTTCGTCTCTTGCAGGAAAATAAACAGGAATTTTGCAAAAGAGTATTAAGCCTTGAGCAGGAGATCGAGGACCTAAAAGAGCAAAATACTATACTCAAGCGTAAATTGAGGAAGAAGCCTACATCATCAATAATTCCTACACCATCACCTCTGAGGACATAATCATATGGGTATGGGCACTCCCCTTGGCACATGCCAAGCTTAGGGGAGGTGCCCCGATATCGTATCACCATCACACCCCTATCTTTACCGTTTTATTTAGTTCGATCCTTTTAGTAGTATCTTGATCTAGGAGATTGAAGTTTTGATATCAAGTAGTTTTGAGTTTTACTTTGTGATCTCTTTATGTAATCGAGTCCGTGAGCTATCTATAATAAAGATTAGTGTTGAGTCAAGGGCTTTGCTATGTTGCTATGATCTTGAGAAAGTAGAAAGAATAAAAGAGTTCATATTGATCTTATGGTTAGTGATGACTTCACACATAGAAAGTATGAGGCATAAAACTTGTAGAGAGTTGATAAACGTAGTTTTGGTCATCGTTGCAATTAATAGGAAGTGATAAGGAAAGAGCGGTCACATACAAATAT
The DNA here is from genome assembly GCF_002162155.2 of Triticum dicoccoides. Taxonomy (NCBI): domain Eukaryota; kingdom Viridiplantae; phylum Streptophyta; class Magnoliopsida; order Poales; family Poaceae; genus Triticum; species Triticum dicoccoides. Next base: position 106,185,950 of record NC_041381.1, on the reverse strand, counting down.
ATTATCTTGGACATCTTTTATGATTGGGAGCACTCATTAAGTATGACATGCTAAAAGGGTTGATGTTGGACAAGGAAGACAACGTAATGGTTTATGTTTCCTCACATCTCAGTTAAAGTATATTGTCATTGACCTTCCAAACATGTTGAGCTTGCCTTTCCCCCTCATGCTAGCCAAATTCCTTGCACCAAGTAGAGATACTACTTGTGCTTCCAAATATCCTTAAACCCAGTTTTGCCATGAGAGTCCACCGTACCTACCTATGGATTGAGTAAGATCCTTCAAGTAAGTTGTCGTGTTGCAAGCAATAAAAATTGCTATCTAAATATGTATGACTTATTAGTGCAGAGAAAATAAGCTTTATACGATCTTGTTGTGGAAGTAATAAAAGCAACAGACTGCATAATAAAGGTCCACATACAAGGGGCAATATAAAGTGATGTTCTTTTGCATTAAGATTTTGTGCATCCAACCCTAAATGCACATGACAACCTCTTCTTCCCTCTGCGAAGGGCCTATCTTTTACTTTATGTTTTTACTTTATGCTTGAGTCAAGGTGATCCTCACCTTTCCCTTTTTCATTTTATCCTTTGGCAAGCTCCTCGTGTTTGAAAGATCATGATATATATATATATATCCAATTGGATGTAAGTTAGCATGGGCTATTATTGTTGACATCACCTAAAGGTGAATACGTTGGGAGGCAACACAATAAGCCCCTATCTTTCTCAGTGTTCGGTTGAAACTCTATAACCACAAGTATTGCTTGAGTGTTAGCGATCGTAGAAGACTACAAGATAGTTGAGTATGTGGGCTTGCTGAAAAGCTCTATTCTTGACTCTTTCTGATGTTATGATAAATTGAAATTGCTTCAATGACTGAGATTATAGTTTGTTAGTTCCCAATGAAGTTTCTGAACCATACTTGACATTGTGAATTGATTGTTACTTGAGTATAAGAAATCATATGATAAAATCTATATGTGTTGCTGTTATAAGAATGATCATGATGCCCTCATGTTCGTATTTTGTTTTTATCGACACCTCTATCTCTAAACATGTGGACATATTTTTCGATTTCAGCTTCCGCTTGAGGACAAGCGAGGTCTAAGCTTGGGGGAGTTGATACGTCCATTTTGCATCATGCTTTTATATCAATACTTATTGCATTATGGGCTGTTATTACATTTTATATCTCAATACTTATGGCTATTCTCTCTTATTTTACAAGGTTTACCATGAAGAGGGGGAATGCCGGCAGTTGGAATTCTGGCTGGAAAAGGAGCAAACATTGGAAACCTATTCTGCACTGCTCCAAAAATCCTGAAACTCCACGAAACTTATTTTTGGAATTAATAAGAATTATTGAGCGGAAGAAACACCTCAGGGGGCCCACACCCTGGCAAGGAGGGTGGGGGCGCGCCCACCCCTACTTGGCGCGCCCCTGTCTCCTGGGCCCCCTGGTGGCCCTCCGGTGTCCATCTTCTGCTATATGAGGGCTTTTACCCTGGAAAAAATCGTGGGCAAGCTTACAGGATGAAACTCCACCGCCACGAGGCGGAACCTTGGCGGAACCAATCTAGAGCTCCGGCAGAGCTGTTCTACCGGGGACACTTCCCTCCGGGAGGGGGAAATCATCACCGTTGTCATCACCAACGATCCTCTCATCGGGAGGGGATCAATCTCCATCAACATCTTCACCAGCACCATCTCCTCTCAAAAGCCTAGTTCGTCTCTTGTATCCAATCTTGTATCAAAACCATAAATTGGTACTTGTGGGTTGCTAGTAGTGTTGATTACTCCTTGTAGTTGATGCTAATTGGTTTACTTGGTGGAAGATCATATGTTCAGATCCTTAATGCATATTATTACCCCTCTGATTATGAACATGAATATGCTTTGTGAGTAGTTACGTTTGTTCCTGAGGACATGGGTGAAGTCTTGCTATTAGTAGTCATGTGAATTTGGTATTCGTTCGATATTTTGATGAGATGTATGTTGTCTTTCCTCTAGTGGTGTTATGTGAACGTTGACTACATGACACTTCACCACTATTTGGGACTAGAGGAAGGCATTGGGAAGTAATAAGTAGATGATGGGTTGCTAGAGTGACAGAAGCTTAAACCCTAGTTTATGCGTTACTTCGTTAGGGGCTGATTTGGATCCATATGTTTAATGTTGTGGTTAGGGTTACCTTAATAATTCTTTTGTAGTTGCGGACGCTTGCAATAGGGTTAATCGTAAGTGGGATGATTGTCCAAGTAAGGGCAGTACCCAAGCACTGGTCCACCCACATATCAAATTATCAAAGTACCGAACACGAATCATATTAGCGTGATGAGAACTAGCTTGACGATAATTCCCATGTGTCCTCGGGAGCTCTTTTCTCATTATAAGAAATTGTCCAGGCTTATCCTTTGCTACAAAAAGGATTAGGCCACCTTGCTGCACTTTATTTACTTTCATTGCTTGTTACTCGTTACAATTTATCTTATCACAAAACTATCTATCACCTACAATTTCAGTGCTTGCAGAGAAAACCTTACTGAAAACCGCTTATCATTTCCTTCTGCTCCTCGTTGGGTTCGTCACTCTTACTTATCAAAAGGACTACGATAGATCCCCTACACTTGTGGGTCATTAATGCCACTGTTGGGGAACGCGGTAATTTCAAAATTTTCCTACGATCATGCAAGATCTAGCAACAAGAGGGGAGAGTGTGTCCACGTACCCTCGTACACTGAAAGCGAAAGCGTTAATTTAACGCAGTTGATGTAGTCGAACGTCTTCGCTATCCAACCGATCCAAGCACTGAACGTACAGCACCTCTGCGTTCAGTACACGTTCAGCTCAGAGACGTCCCTCGTACTCTTGATCCAGTTGAGGTCGAGGGAGAGTTTCTCATCACGATAGCGTGGTGACGGTGATGATGAAGTTACCGGCGTAGGGCTTCGCCTAAGCACTACGACGATAAGACCGAGGTGTGTAACTGTGGAGGGGGGCACCGAACACGGCTAAAACAATTGTCAACTTGTGTGTGTAAGAGGTGCCCCCCTCCTCCGTATATAAAGGAGTGGAGGAGGGGGAGGACCGGCCCTCTATAGCGCGCCCAAGGGGGGAGTCCTAATCCCAGCGGGAGTAGGATTCCCCCTTCCCAAGTTGGAGTAGGAGTGGAAGGAAGGGGGAGAGGGAGAGAAGGAAAGGGGGGCCCGGCCCCCACCCAATTCGGATTGGGCTTGGGGGGGGGGCCTCCACCTGGCCGCCTCCTCCTCTCTCCCACTAAAGCCCAATAAAGCCCATACACTCCCTGGGGTGTTCCGGTAACCCCTCGGTACTCCGGTAAATGCCTGAACTCACCCAAAACCATTCCGATGTCCAAACATAGTCGTCCAATATATCAATCTTTATGTGTCGACCATTTCGAGACTCCTCATCATGTCCGTGATCACATCCAGACTCCGAACTACCTGCGGTACATCAAAAAACATAAACTCATAATACCAATCGTCATCGAACATTAAGAGTGCGGACCCTATGGGTTCGAGAACTATGTAAACTTGACGGAGACACCTCTCCGGTCAATAACCAATAGCGGAACCTGGATGCTCATATTGGTTCCTACATATTCTACAAAGATCTTTATCGGTCAAACCGCATAACAACATATGTTGTTCCCTTTGTCATCGTATGTTACTTGCCCGAGATTCGATCGTCGGTATCTCAATACTATTGGGGAACGTAGTAATTTCAAAAAAATTCCTATGCACACGCAAGATCATGGTGATGCATAGCAACGAGTGGGAGAGTGTTGTCCACATACCCTCGTAGACCGAAAGCGGAAGCGTTAGCACAATGCAGTTGATGTAGTCATACGTCTTCACGATCCGACCGATCCAAGTACAGAACGCACGACACCTCCGAGTTCAGCACATGTTCAGCTCGATGATGTCCCATGAACTCCGATCCAGCAGGGCTTTGCGGGAGAGTCCGTCAGCATGACAGCATGATGACGGTGTTGATGATTCTACCGACGCAGGGCTTCGCCTAAGCACCGCTACAATATTACTGAGTTGGAATATGGTGGAGGGGGCACCGCACACGTCTAAGAGATCAAGAGATCAATTGTTGTGTCTAGAGGTGCCCCCTACCCCCGTATATAAAGGAGGGAGGGAGAGGCCGGCCCTAGAGGAGGGGGCGCCAAGTGTGGGGAGTCCTACTAGGACTCCCAAGTCCTAGAAGGATTCCCCTTTCCTTTCTGGGGTAGGAGAGAAGGAAAGAGGGGGAGAGGGTGAAGGAAAAGGGGGCTGCACCCCTTGTCCAATTCGGACCAGAGGGGGGGGGGCTCCTTCCTTTTGGCCTCTCTCCTCTATTCCCGTATGGCCCAATAAGGCCCATATACTCCCCGACGAATTCCCGTAACTCTCCGGTACTCCGAAAAATATCAGAATCACTCGGAACCTTTCCGAAGTACGAATATAGTCGTCCAATATATCGATTTTTATGTCTCGACCATTTCGAGACTCCTCGTCATGTCCCCGATCTCATCTCGGACACCGAACTACCTTAGGTACATCAAAACACATAAACTCATAATATCGGTCGTCACCAAACTTTAAGCGTGCGGACCCTACGGGTTCAAGAACTATGTAGACATGATCGAGACTCATCTCCAATCAATAACCAATAGCGGAACCTGGATGCTCATACTGGCTCCCACATATTCTACGAAGATCTTTATCGGTCAAACCGCATAACAACATACATTGTTCCTTTTGTCATCGGTATGTTACTTGCCCGAGATTCGATCGCTGGTATCTCAATACCTAGTTCAATCTCGTTACCGGCAAGTCTCTTTACTCATTATGTAATGCATCATCCCGCAACTAACTCATTAGTCACATTGCTTGCAAGGCTTATAGTGATGTGCATTACCGAGAGGGCCTAGAGATACCTCTCCAAAAATCGGAGTGACAAATCCTAATCTCGAAATACGCCAACTCAACATGTACCTTCGGAGACACCTGCAGAGTACCTTTATAATCACCCAGTTACGTTGTAACGTTTGGTAGCACAGACAGTGTTCCTCCAGTAAACGGGAGTTGCATAATCTCATAGTCATAGGAACATGTATAAGTCATGAAGAAAGCAATAGCAACATACTAAATGATCAAGTGCTAAGCTGACGGAATGGGTCAAGTGAATCACAACATTCTCTAATGATGTGATCCCGTTAATCAAATGACAACTCATGTCTAGTGTTAGGAAACATCACCATCTTTGATTAACGAGCTACTCAAGTAGAGGCATACTAGTGACACTATGTTTGTCTATGTATTCACACATGTAGTAAGGTTCCGGTTAGTACAATTCTAGCATGAATAATAAACATTTATCATGAAATAAGGAAATAAATAATAACTTTATTATTGCCTCTTGGGCATATTTCCTTCAGTCTCCCACTTGCACTAGAGTCAGTAATCTAGTTCACATCACCATGTGATTTAACACCAATATTCACATCTGTATGTGATTAACACCCATAGTTCACATTGTCATGTGACCAACACCCGAAGGGTTTACTAGAGTCAATAATCTAGTTCACATCGCTATGTGATTAACACCCAAAGAGTACTAAGGTATGATCATGTTTTGCTCGTGAGAGAATTTTCGTCAACGGGTCTGTCACATTCAGAGCCATGTGTATTTTGCAAATATTCTATGTCTACAATGCTCTGCACGGAGCTACTCTAGCTAATTGCTCCCACTTTCAATATGTATCCAGATTGAGACTTAGAGTCATCTGGATTGGTGTAAAAGCTTGCACCGATGTAACTCTTTACGATGGGCTCTTTTATCACCTCCATAATCGAGAAATATTTCCTTAGTCCTCACTAAGGATATTCTTGACTACTGTCCAGTGATCTACTCTTAGATCAAAATTGTACTCCCTTGCCAAACTCAGAGCAAGGTATACAATAGGTCTGGTACACAACATAGCATACTTTATAGAACCTATGACTGAGGCATAGGGAATGACTTTTCATTCTCTTTCTATTTTCTGCCATAGTCGGGTTTTGTGGCTTACTCAACTTCACACCTTGCAACACAGGCAAGAAATCCTTCTTTGAGAGTTCTATTTTGAACTACTTCGAAATCTTATCAAGGTATGTATTCATTGAAAAATCTGATCAAGCGTCTTGATCTATCTTTATAGATCTTGATGTCAATGTGTAAGTAGCTTCACCAAGGTCTTTCTTTGAAAAAACTCTTATTCAAGTATCCTTTTATGCTATCCAGAACTTCTATATCATTTCCAATCAACAATATGTCATCTACATATAGTTTTAGAAAATGCTACAGAGCTCACACTCACTTTCTTGTAAATACAGGCTTCTCCAAAAGTCTGTATAAAACCATATGCTTTGATCAACTCATAAAAGCGTATATTCCAACTCTGAGATGCTTGCACCAGTCCATAGATGGATCGCTAGAGCTTGCACATTTTGTTAGCACCTTTAGGATTGACAAAACCTTCTGGTTGCATCATATACAACTCTTCATTAATAAATCCATTAAGGAATGCAGTTTTGACATCCATTTGCCAGATTTCATAAAATGTGGCAATTGCTAACATGATTCGGACAGACTTAAGCATCGATACGAGTGAGAAAATCTCTTCGTATTCAACACTTGAACTTGTCGAAAAACTTTTTGCGACAAGTCAAGCTTTGTAGATAGCAACACTACTTATCAGCGTCTGTCTTCCTCTTGAAGATCCATTTATACAATATGGCTTGCCGATCATCGGGCAACTCCACCAAAGTCCACACTTTGTTCTCATAGATGGATCCTATCTCAGATTTCATGGCCTCAAGCCATTTCGTGGAATCTGGGCTCATCATCACTTCCTCATAGTTCGTAGGTTCATCATGGTCTAGTAACATGACTCCCAGAACAGGATTACCATACCACTCTGGTGCGGACTGTACTTTGGAATACCTACGAGGTTCTGTAGTAACTTAATCTGAAGTTTCATGATCATCATCATTAGCTTCCTCACTAATTGGTGTAGGAATCACTGGAACTGATTTCTGTGATGAACTACTTTCCAACTCGGGAGAAGGTACAATTACCTTATCAAGATCTACTTTCCTCCCACTCACTTCTTTCGAGAGAAACTCTAGAAAGGATCCATCTTAGCAACGAATATCTTGCCTTCGGATCTATGATAGAAAGTGTACCCAACAGTTTCCTTTGGGTATTCTATGAAGACGCACTTCTCCAATTTGGGTTCGAGCTTATCAGGTTGAAACTTTTTCACACAAGCATCGCAGCCCAAAATTTAAGAAACGAAAACTTTGGTTTCTTGCCAAACCACAGTTCATAAGGCGTCGTCTCAAACGGATTTTAATGGTGCCCTATTTAAAGTGAATGCAGCTATATCTAATGCATAACCCCAAAACGATAGTGGTAAATCGGTAAGATACATCATAGATCACACCACATCCAATAAAGTGAGGTTACGACATTCGGATACACCATTACGCTGTGGTGTTCCATGTGGCGTGAGCTGTGAAACTATTCCACATTGTTTTTAAATGTAGACCAAACTCATAACTCAAATATTCTCCTCCACGATCAGATCGTAGAAACTTTATTTTCTTGTTACGATGATTTTCCACTTCACTCTGAAATTCTTTGAACTTTTGAAATGTTTCAGACTTATGTTTCATTAAGTAGATATACCCATATCTGCTCAAATCATCTGTGAAGGTCAGAAAATAACGATACTCGCCACGAGCATCAACACTCATCGGACCGCATACATCGGTATGTATTATTTCCAATAAGTTATTAGCTCGTTCCATTGTTCCGGAGAATGGAGTTTTAGTCATCTTGCCCATAAGGCACAGTTCGCAAGCATCAAATGATTCATAATCAAGTGATTCCAAAAGTCCATCTTTATGGAGTTTCTTCATGCGCTTTACACCGATATGACCCAAATGGCAGTGCCACAAATATGTTGCACTATCATTATTAAACGTTCATCTTTTGGCATTAATATTATGATTATGTGTATCACTACGATCAAGATGCAATAAACCATCAACCATTGGGTGTATGACTGTAGAAGGTCTTATTCATGTAAACAGAATAACAATTTATTCTCTGTCTTAGATGAATAATCGTATTGCAATAAACATGATCTAATCCTGTTTTATGCTCAACACAAACACCAAATAACATTTATTTAGGTTCAACACTAATCTAGAAAGTATAGGGACAGTGTGATGATGATCATATCAATCTTGGAACCACTTCCAACACACATCGCCACTTCACCCTTAACTAGTCTATGTTTATTCTGTAACTCCTGTTTCGAGTTACTAATTTTTTGCAACCGAACAAGTATCAAATACTCAGGGGCTACTATAAACACTAGTATGGTACACATCAATAACATGTATATCACATATACCCTTGTTCACTTTGCCATCCTACTTATTCACCAAATATTCAGGGAATTTCCACTTCCAGTGACCATTTCCTTTGCAGTAGAAGCACTCAATTTGAGGCTTTGGTCCAGCTTTGGGCTTCTTCACGGGAGTGACAACTTGCTTGCCATTCTACTTGAAGTTCCCTTTCTTTCCCTTTGCCCTTTTCTTGAAACTAGTGGTCTTGTCAATCATCAACACTTGATGCTCTTTCTTGATTTCTACCTTCGTTGATTTCAACATCACGAAGAGCTCAGGAATCATTTTTTTCATCCCTTGCATACTATAGTTCATCAGGAAGTTATAGTAACTTGGTGATGGTGACTAGAGAACTCTGTCAATCACTATCTTATCTGGAAGATTAACTCCCACTTGATTCAAGCGATTGTAGTACCCAGACAATCTGAGCACCTGCTCACTAGTTGAGCAATTCTTCTCCATCTTTTAGCTATAGAACTTTTTGGAGACTTCATATCTCTCAACTCGGGTATTTGCTTGAAATATTAACTTCAACTCCTGGAACATCTCATATGGTCCATGACGTTCAAAACGTCTTTGAAGTCCCGATTCTAAGCCGTTAAGCATGGAGCACAAAACTATCAAGTAGTCATCATATTGAGCTAGCCAAACGTTCATAACGTCTGCATCTGCTCCTGCAATAGGTCTGTCACCTAGCGGTGCATTAAGGACATAATTCTTCTGTGCAACAATGAGGATAAACCTCAGATTACGGACCCAGTCCGCATCATTGCTACTATCATTTTTCAACTTAGTTTTCTCTAGGAACACATATAAAACATAGGGAAGCAAGAACGTGAGCTATTGATCTACAACATTATTTGCAAAATACTATCAGGACTAAGTTCATGATAAATTAAAGTTCGATTAATCATATTACTTAAGAACTCCCACTTAGATAGACATCCCTCTAATCATCTACGTGATCACGTGATCCAAATCAACTAAACCATGTCCGATCATCATGTGAGATGGAGTAGTTTTCAATGGTGAACATCATTATGTTGATCATATCTACTATATGATTCACGCTCGACCTTTCGGTCTCAGTGTTCCGAGGCCATATCTGTATATGCTAGGCTCGTCAAGTTTAACCTGAGTATTTCGTGTGTGCAACTGTTTTGCACCCGTTGTATTTGAACGTAGAGCCTATCACACCCAATCATCACATTCTCAACACGAAGAACTTTCGCAACGGTTCATACTGAGGGAGAACACTTATACCTTGAAATTTAGTGCGAGATTATCTTATAATGCAACCGTCAATCAAAGCAAAATAAGATGCATAAAGGATAAACATCACATGCAATCAATATAAGTGATATGATATGGCCATCATCATCTTGTGCTTGTGATCACCATCTCCGAAGCACCATCATGATCAGCATCGTCACCGACGTGACACCTTGATCTTCATCGTAGCATCATTGACGTATCGCCACCTATTGCTTCTACGACTATCGCTACCGCTTAGTGATAAAGTAACGCAATTACAGGGCGATTGCATTGCATACAATAAAGCGACAACCATATGGCTCCTGCCAGTTGCTGATAACTTGGTTACAAAACATGATCATCTCATACAATAAAATATAGCATCACGTCTTTACCATATCACGTCACAACATGCCCTACAAAAACAAGTTAGACGTCCTCTACTTTGTTGCAAGTTTTTACGTGGCTACTATGGGCTGAGCAAGAACCGTTCTTACCTACGCATCAAAACCACAATGATAGTTCGTCAAGTTAGTGTTGTTTTAACCTTCTCAAGGACCAAGCATAGCCACACTCGGTTCCACTAAAGTTTGGAGAAACTGACACCCGCCAGCCACCTATGTGCAAAGCACGTCGGTAGAACCAGTCTCGCGTAAGCGTACGCGTAATGTCGGTCCGGGTCGTTTCATCCAACAATACCGCCGAACCAAAGTATGGCATGCTGGTAAGCAGTATGACTTTTATCGCCCACAACTCGCTTGTGTTCTACTCGTGCATATAACATCTACGCATAAAACCAGGCTCTGATACCACTGTTGGGGAACGTAGTAATTTCAAAAAAAATTGTACACACACGCAAGATCATGGTGATGCATAGCAACGAGTAAGAGAGTGTTGTCCACGTACCCTCGTAGACCGAAAGCGGAAGCGTTAGCACAACGCGGTTGATGTAGTCGTGTGTCTTCATGATCCGACCGATCCAAGTACCGAACGCACGGCACCTCTGAGTTTAGCACACGTTCAGCTTGATGACGTCCCATGAACTCCGATCCAGCAGAGCTTTGCGGGAGAGTTTGATGACCCACAAGTGTAGGGGATCAATCATAGTCCTTTCGATAAGTAAGAGTGTCGAGCCCAACGAGGAGCAGAAGGAAATGATAAGTGGTTTTCGGTAAGGTTTTCTCTGCAAGCACTAAAATTGTAGGTGATAGATAGTTTTGTGATAAGATAAATAGTAACGAGTAAAAAGTAGGGACAATTGCATTTTTACCCCTAGTTGGTTCCTACCCACGGGTTTTGCCCTTACTTTTTGAGCTTGCTCAGTTTTGCCCTTAATTTTTCCATCGAGGTCCCTCGAATGCCCTTTGACCGTTTGACCAAGACTTTGAAAATTCATAGCTAATTCATATGAACTCAGAAAAATGCAAATAAGATATCGAAATGTTCAGATAAACTTTACCTTTATGGGCATATCATTTGCATTCAGGACAAAATCATCGTTTAAACTACCTGAGGTAATTAATGTTGTTAACATTATTAAAAATAAATAGGTACAAACAATATTTTTTTGTGAATAAAAATTATATGAAAATGTAGGTGATGTTTTCTGAACATCCTGATACCTTATTTACATTTTCCTGAGTACATATCAACTTGTTATGAAGTTTCCAAATAATGGTCAAAATCATTAGAACATTCATAAGAAGCAAATAAGTTATCAGGATGTTCAGAAAACATCACCTACATTTGCATGTAATTTCTGTTCACGAAATAAATATTGTTTTTACCTATTTATTTTTAATAATGTTAATAACATTAATTACCTTAGGTAGTTTAAATGATGCTTTTGTCCTGAATTGAAATGATATGCCCATAAAGTTAATGTTTATCTGAACATTTTGATATCTTATTTGCATTTTTCTGAGTTCGTATGAATTGGTTATGAATTTTCAAAGTTTTGGTCAAACGGTCAAGGGGCATTCGAGGGACCTCGATGGAAAAATTAAGGGCAAAACTGAGCAAGCTCAAAAAGTAAGGGCAAAACCCGTGGGTAGGAACCAACTAGGGGTAAAAATGCAATTGTCCCAAAGTAAATAAAGTAAATAAAGTGCAGCAAGGTGGCCCAATCCTTTATGTAGCAAAGGATGAGCCTGGACAATTTCTAATAATGAGAAAGGAGCTCCCAAGGACACATGGGAATTATCGTCAAGCTAGTTTTCATCACGTTCATATGATTCACGTTCGGTACTCTGATAATTTGATATGTGGGGGGACCGGTACTTGGGTACTGCCCTTACTTGGACAAGCATCCCACTTATGATTAACCCCTATTACAAGCGTCCGCAAATACAAAAGAAGTATTAAGGTAAACCTAACCACAGCATTAAACATATGGATGCATATCAGCCCCTAACGAAGCAACGCATAAACTAGGGTTTAAGCTTCTGTCACTCTAGCAACCCATCATCTACTTATTACTTCCCCATGCCTTCCTCTAGGCACAAATAATGGTGAAGTGTCATGTAGTCAACGTTCACATAACACCACCAGAGGAAAAGACAACATACATCTCATCAAAATATCGAACGAATACCAAATTCACATGACTACTAATAGCAAGACTTCACCCATGTCCTCAGGAACAAACGTAACTACTCACAAAGCATATTCATGTTCATAATCAGAGGAGTAATAATATGCATAAAGGATCTGAACATATGATCTTCCACCAAGTAAACCAATTAGCATTAACTACAAGGAGTAATCAACACTACTAGCAACCCACAGGTACCAAATTGTGGTTTTGATACAAGATTGGATACAAGAGATGAACTAGGGTTTTGAGAGGAGATGGTGCTGGTGAAGATGTTGATGGAGATTGACCCCCTCTCGATGAGAGGATCGTTGGTGATGACGTTGGTGATGATTTCCCCCTCCCAGAGGGAAGTGTCCCCGGCAGAACAGCTTCTCCAGAGCCCTAGATTGGTTCCGCCAAGGTTCCGCCTCGTGGCGGCGGAGTTTCGTCCCGTAAGCTTGCCCATGATTTTTCCAGGGTAAAAGCTCTCATATAGCAAAAGATGGACACCGGAGGCCCACCAGGGGGCCCAGGAGATAGGGGCGCGCCCTGTAGGGGGGCGCCCTCCACTCTCCTGGACAGGGTGTGGGCCCCCTGGTGTATTTCTTTTGCTCAAATATTCTTATTAAATCCAAAAAGATGTTTCATGGAGTTTCAGGACTTTTGAAGTTGTGCAGAATAGGTTTCCAACGCTTGCTCCTTTTCCAGCTAGAATTCCAGCTGCCGGCATTCCCCCTCTTCATGGTAAACCTTGTGAAATAAGAGAGAATAGCCATAAGTATTGAGATATAATGTATAATAACAGTCCATAATGCAATAAATAATTATATAAAAGCATGATGCAAATTGGACGTATCAACTCCCCCAAGCTTAGACCTCGCTTGTCCTCAAGCGGAAGCCGAAATTGAAAAATATGTCCACATGTTTAGAGATAGAGGTGTCGATAAAAATAAAATACGGACATGAGGGCATCATGATCAATCTTATAACAGCAACATATATAGATTTTATCATATGATTTCTTATGATCAAGTAACAATCAATTCACAATGTCAAGTATGGTTCAAAAACTTCACTAGGAACTAATAAACTATATTCTCAGTCATTGAAGCAATTGCAATTTATCGTAACATCAGAAAGAGTCAAGAATAGAGCTTTTCAGCAAGCTCACATACTCAACTATCTTTTAGTCTTCTATAATTGCTAACACTCACGCAATACTTGTGGTTATGGAGTTTCAGCCGAACACTAAGAAAGATAGGGGCTTATTGTGTTGCCTCCCAACTTATTCACCTTTAGGTGATGTCAACAATAATAGCCCATGCTAACTTACATCCAATTGGATATATATATCATGATCTTTCAAACACGAGGAGCTTGCCAAAGGATAAAATGAAAAAGGGAAAGGTGAGGATCACCTTGACTCAAGCATAAAGTAAAAACATAAAGTAGAAGATAGGCCCTTCGCAGAGGGAAGCAGAGGTTGTCATGTGCGTTTAGGGTTGATGCACAAAATCTTAATGCAAAAGAATGTCACTTTATATTGCCCCTTGTATGTGGACCTTTATTATGCAGTCCGTCGCTTTTAATACTTCCACAACAAGATCGTACAAAGCTTATTTTCTCTGCACTAATAAGTCATACATATTTAGATAACAATTTTTATGGCTTGCAACATGACAACTTACTTGAAGGATCTTACTCAATCCATAGGTAGGTATGGTGGACTCTCATGGCAAAACTGGGTTTAAGGATATTTGGAAGCACAAATAGTATCTCTACTTGGTGCAAGGAATTTGGCTAGCAGGGGGGAAGGCAAGCTCAACATGTTTGGAAGGTCAATGACAATATACTTTAACTGAGATGTCAGAAAACATAAACTATTACGTTGTCTTCCTTGTCCAATGTCAAATCTTTTAGCATGTCATACTTAATGAGTTCTCCCAATTATAAAAGGTGTCCAAGATAATATATTTGTATGTGAACGCCACTTTCCTTATCACTTCCTATTAATTGCAACGATGACCAAAACTACGTTCATCAACTCTCAACAATTTTTATGCCTCATACTTTCTATATGTGAAGTTATCATTATCCATAAGATCAATATGAACTCTATTATTCTTTCTAGTTTCTCAAGATCATAGCAACATAGCAAAGCCCTTGACTCAACAATAATCTTTATTATAGATAGCTCATAGACTCGATTACAAAAAGAAATCACAACGCAAAACTCAAACTACTTGATACCAAAACTTCAATCTACTAGATCAAGATACTACTAAAAGGATCAAACTAAATAAAGTGGTAAAGATAGGAGTGTGATGGTGATACGATACCGAGGCACCCCCCCCCCAAGCTTGGCAGTTGCCAAGGGGAGTGCCCATACCCATGTGATTATGTCCTCGGAGGTGATGGAGGTGGTGATGATGATGGTGGATAATCGCACATCAAGCGTAAAAGCTCCTCCAACTTGTGGATAATGCGGTTGAGTCCGGCGATATGATCCTTCAACAGAATATTCTCCTATGTAAGGTACTTGTTCTGTATGCGAGCTAACTCAATCATCTTGAAAGCTTCAATCTCTGTTGGAGTGAAAAGGTTAGGTAAAGGTTGAGGGATGTCTTATTCTTTCACCGCCGGAGCTTGAACCTCCATGGCCTTCTTGATCCCTTCATCCTTGTTGATCTCTTCTAGTTCTTCTCTTTTTAGCTCTATCTTCAATAGCCAAGCATCCTTGTCTTCATTGTTGGAGGAGGGTGAAGTCATGGTGCTTTAGATCTGCAACGAAAACAGCTCGAAATGAAAATAGAGGATATTTGCGTGATACGGTGGTCAAAACCTCCGGGAGTATATATAATGAATTTTTACCGACCCAAATACGTAATATGCAAGAAAACGGAGTCCGGGAGGCACACGAGGTGCCCACGAGACAGGGGGCGTGCCCAGTAGGGGGCGCGCCCTCCACTCTCGTGGGAGCCTCGTGTCCCTTTCGGACTACTTCTTTCTTCCTAAAATTCTTAAATATTTCAAAACTGATAAAAAATGCCATTGGAGTTGTTTTGGAGGCGGTTTACTTACCGTACCACATACCTATACCTTTTTGGAGTCTGGAACATTCTGGAAAGTGTCCCTTATGTATTCCTCAGGGGTTATGGTTTCAATAATATTAGTTTCAAACTTGATAGGATTACGTGAAATATAATGTTTAATTCTTTGACCGTTTACCACCCTTGGACTCGTGCCTTCGAAGTTGTTGATTTTTATGGCACCAGAACGATAGACCTCCTCGATAACGTAAGGACCTTCCCATTTTGAGAGGAGTTTTCCTGCAAAAAATCTTAAATGAGAGTTGAATAATAACACATAATCTCCTACGTTAAACTCACGCTTTTGTATCCTTTTGTCATGCCAGCGTTTGACTTTTTCTTTGAATAGCTTGGCATTCTCGTAAGCTTGGGTTCTCCATTCGTCAAGTGAGCTAATATCAAATAACCTCTTCTCACCGGCAAGTTTGAAGTCATAATTGAGCTCTTTAATAGCCCAATATGCCTTATGTTCAAGTTCAAGAGGTAAATGACACGCTTTTCCATAAACCATCTTATATGGAGACATACCCATAGGATTCTTGTATGCAGTTCTATAGGCCCATAATGCATCATCAAGTTTTTTGGACCAATTCTTTCTAGACCTATTCATAGTCTTTTGCAAAATTAATTTGAGCTCTCTATTGCTCAACTCTACTTGACCACTAGACTGTGGATGATAAGGAGATGCGATTCTATGATTGACATCATACTTAGCAAGCATCTTACGGAAAGCACCATGAATAAAATGTGAACCACCATCAGTCATAAGATATCTAGGGACTCCAAACCTAGGAAAAATAACTTCTTTAAGCATTTTAATAGAAGTGTTATGATCAGCACTACTAGTTGGAATAGCTTCTACCCACTTAGTAACGTAATCAACAGCAACTAAAATATGTGTATAACCATTAGAGGCAGGAAAAGGTCCCATATAATCAAAGCCCCAAACATCAAACGGTTCAATAACAAGAGAATAATTCATAGGCATTTCTTGACGTCTACTAATGTTACCTATTCTTTGACATTCATCACAAGATAAGACAAACTTACGAGCATCTTTGAAGAGAGTAGGCCAATAAAAACCAGATTGTAGTACCTTGTGTGCAGTTCTATCTCCAGCGTGGTGTCCTCCATAGGATTTAGAGTGACACTTGCATGGGATATGTTCCTGTTCATGCTCAGGCACACAACGTCTAATAACACCATCTACTCCTTCTTTATAAAGGTGTGGATCATCCCAGAAGTAATGTCTTAAATCATAAAAGAACTTTTTCTTTTGCTGGTATGTGAAACTTGAAGGAAATATGCCCTAGAGGCAATAATAAAGTTATTATTTATTTCCTTATATCATGATAAATGTTTATTATTCATGCTAGAATTGTATTAACCAGAAACATAATAGATGTGTGAATACATAGACAAACATAGTGTCACTAGTATGCCTCTACCTGACTAGCTCGTTAATCAAAGATGGTTAAGTTTCCTAACCATAGACATGAGTTGTCATTTGATTGACAGGATCACATCATTAGGAGAATGATGTGATTGACTTGACCCATTTTGTTAGCTTAGCACTTGATCGTTTAGTATTTTGCTATTGCTTTCTTCATGACTTATACATGTTCCTATGACTATGAGATTATGCAACTCCTGTTTACCGGAGGAACACTTTGTGTGCAACCAAACGTCACAACGTAACTGGGTGATTATAAAGGTGCTCTACAGGTGTCTCCGAAGGTACATGTTGGGTTGGCGTAATTCGAGATTAGGTTTTGCCACTCCGATTGTCGGAGAGGTATCTCTGGGCCCTCTCGGTAATACACATCACTTAAGCCTTGCAAGCATTGTAACTAATGAGTTAGTTATGGGATGATGTATTACAAAACGAGTAAAGAGACTTGCCGGTAACGAGATTGAACTAGGTATTGGATACCGACGATCGAATCTCGGGCAAGTAACATACCGATGACAAAGGGAACAACGTATGTTGTTATGCGGTTTGACCGATAAAGATCTTCGCTGAATATGTAGGAGCCAATATGAACATCCAGGTTCCACTATTGGTTATTGATCGAGAATAGTTCTAGGTCATGTCTATATAGTTCTCGAACCCGTAGGGTCCGCACGCTTAATGTTACGATGACAGTTTTATTATGTGTTTATAAGTTTTGATGTACCGAAGTTTGTTCGGAGTCCCGGATGTGATCACGGACATGACGAGGAGTCTCGAAATGGTCGAGACATAAAGATTGATATATTGGACGGCTATATTCGGACACCGGAAGTGTTCCGGGCGATTTCGGAGAAAACCGGAGTGCCGGAGGGTTACCGGAACCCCCTGGGAGAGTAATGGGCCTTATGGGCCTTAGTGGAGAGAGAGAGGGGCGGCCAGCATGGGCCGCGCGCCCCCTCCCCCTCTGGTCCCAATTGGACTAGGAGGGGGGGCGGCGCCCCCCTCTTTCCTTCTCCCTCTCCCCCTTCCTTTCCCCCTCCTAGTAGGAGTAGGAAAGGGGGAGTCCTACTCCTACTAGGAGGAGGACTCCTCCTTCTGGCACGCCCTCTAGGGCCGGCTAGCCTCCCCCCTTCCTCCTTTATATACGGGGGCAGGGGGGCACCCTAGGACACACAAGTTGATCTACGGATCGTTCCTTATCCGTGTGCGGTGCCCCCCCTCCACCATATTCCACCTCGGTCATATCGTCGTGGAGTTTAGGCGAAGCCCTGCGCCGGTAGAACATCATCATCGTCACCACGCCGTCGTGCTGACGGAACTCATCCCCGACACCCTGCTGGATCGGAGTCCGGGGAACGTCATCGAGCTGAACGTGTGCTGAACACGGAGGTGCCGTACGTTCGGTGCTTGGATCGGTCGGATCGTGAAGACGTACGAATACATCAACCGCGTTGCCATAACGCTTCCACTTTCGGTCTACGAGGGTACGTGGACACACTCTCCCCTCTCATTGCTATTCCATCACCATGATCTTGCGTGTGCGTAGGAAATTTTGAAATTACTGCATTCCCCAACAATGGCATCCGAGCCAGGTTTTATGCGTAGATGTCATATGCACGAGTAGAACACAAGTGAGTTGTGGGCGATACAAGTCATACTGCTTACCAGCATGTCATACTTTGGTTCGGCGGTATTGTGAGATGAAGCGGCCCGGACCGACATTACGCGTACGCTTACACGAGACTGGTTTCACTGTTACGAGCACTCGTGCTTAAATGTGGCTAGCGGGTGTCTGTCTCTCTCACTTTAGCTGAATCGAGTGTGGCTACGCCCGATCCTTGCGAAGGTTAAAACAACACTAACTTGACGAACTATCGTCGTGGTTTTGATGCGTAGGTAAGAACGGCTCTTGCTAAGCCCGTAGCAGCCACATAAAATTTGCAACAACAAAGTAGAGGACGTCTAACTTGTTTTTGCAGGGCATGTTGTGATGTGATATGGTCAAGAAGTGATGCTATATTTTATTGTATGAGATGATCATGTTTTGTAACCGAAGTTATCGGCAACTGGCAGGAGCCATATGGTTGTCGCTTTATTGTATGAAATGCAAACGCCCTGTAATTGCTTTACTTTATCACTAAGCGGTAGCGATAGTCGTAGAAGCAATAGATGGCGTAACGACAACGATGCTACGATGGAGATCAAGGTGTCGCGCCGGTGACGATGGTGATCACGAAGGTGCTTCAGAGATGGAGATCACAAGCACAAGATGATGATGGCCATATCATATCACTTATATTGATTGCATGTGATGTTTATCCTTTATGCATCTTATCTTGCTTTGTTTGACGGTAGCATTTAAGATGATCTCTCACTAAAAATTATCAAGAAGTGTTCTCCCTGAGTATGCACCATTGCCAAAGTTCGTCGTGCCCAGACACCACGTGATGATCGGGTGTGATAAGCTCTACGTCCATCTACAACGGGTGCAAGCCAGTTTTGCACACGCAGAATACTCAGGTTATACTTGACGAGCCTAGCATATGCAGATATGGCCTCGAAACACGGAGACTGAAAGGTCGAACGTGAATCATATAGTAGATATGATCAACATAGTGATGTTCACCATTGAAAACTACTCCATCTCATGTGATGATCGGTTATGGTTCAGTTGATTTGGATCACGTGATCATTTAGATGACTAGAGAGATGTCTGTCTAAGTGGGAGTTCTTAAGTAATATGATTAATTGAACTTAAATTTATCATGAACTTCGTACCTGATAGTATTTTGCTTGTCTATGTTTGCTTTAGATAGATGGCTCGTGCTGTTGTTTCGTTGAATTTTAATGTGTTCCTTGAGAAAGCAAAGTTGAAAGATGATGGTAGCAATTACACGGACTGGGTCCGTAACTTGAGGATTATCCGCATTGCTGCACAGAAGAATTACGTCCTGGAAGCACCGCTGGGTGCCAGGCCTGCTGCAGGAGCAACGCCAGATGTTGTGAACGTCTGGCAGAGCAAAGCTGATGACTACTCTATAGTTCAGTGTGCCATGCTTTACGGCTTAGAACCGGGTCTTCAACGACATTTTGAACGTCATGGAGCATATGAGATGTTCCAGGAGTTGAAGTTAATATTTCAAGCAAATGCCCGGATTGAGAGATATGAAGTCTCCAATAAGTTCTACAGCTGCAAGATGGAGGAGAATAGTTCTGTCAGTGAGCATATACTCAAAATGTCTGGGTATAATAATCACTTGATTCAACTAGGAGTTAATCTTCCGGATGATAGCGTCATTGACAGAATTCTCCAATCACTGCCACCAAGCTATAAGAGCTTCATGATGAACTATAATATGCAAGGGATGAACAAAACAATTCCCGAGCTCTTCGCAATGCTAAAGGCTGCGGAGGTAGAAATCAAGAAGGAGCATCAAGTGTTGATGGTCAACAAGACCACTAGTTTCAAGAAAAAGGGCAAAGGGAAGAAGAAGGGGAACTTCAAGAAGAACAGCAAGCAAGTTGCTGCTCAAGAGAAGAAACCCAAGTCTGGGCCTAAGCCTGAAACTGAGTGCTTCTACTACAAGCAGACTGGACACTGGAAGCGGAACTGCCCCAAGTATTTGGTGGATAAGAAGGATGGCAAGGTGAACAAAGGTATATGTGATATACATGTTATTGATGTGTACCTTACTAGAGCTCGCAGTAGCACCTGGGTATTTGATACTGGTTCTGTTGCTAACATTTGCAACTCGAAACAGGGACTACAGAATAAGCGAGCACTGGCCAAGGACGAGGTGACGATGCGCGTGGGAAACGGTTCCAAAGTCGATGTGATCGCGGTCGGCACGCTACCTCTACATCTACCTTCGGGATTAGTTTTAGACCTGAATAATTGTTATTTGGTGCCAGCGTTAAGCATGAACATTATATCTGGATGTTGTTTGATGCGAGACGGTTATTCATTTAAATCAGAGAATAATGGTTGTGCTATTTATATGAGTAATATCTTTTATGGTCATGCACCTTTGAAGAGTGGTCTATTTTTATTGAATCTCGATAGTAGTGATACACATATTCATAATGTCGAAGCCAAAAGATGCAGAGTTGATAATGATAGTGCAACTTATTTGTGGCACCGCTGTTTAGGTCATATCGGTGTAAAGCGCATGAAGAAACTCCATACTGATGGAATTTTGTAATCAATTGACTATGAATCACTTGGTACTTGCGAACCGTGCCTCATGGGCAATATGACTAAAACACCATTCTCCGGTACTATGGAGAGAGCAACAGATTTGTTGGAAATCATACATACAGATGTATGTGGTCCGATGAATGTTGAAGCTCGTGGCGGATATCGTTATTTTCTCACCTTCACAGATGATTTGAGCAGATATGGGTATATCTACTTAATGAAACACAAGTCTGAAACATTTGAAAAGTTCAAAGAATTTCACAGTGAAGTGGAAAATCATCGTAATAAGAAAATAAAGTTTCTACGATCTGATCATGGAGGAGAATATTTGAGTTACGAGTTTGGTTTACATTTGAAACAATGCGGAATAGTTTCGCAACTCACGCCACCCGGAACACCACAACGAAATGGTGTGTCCGAACATCGTAATCGTACTTTACTAGACATGGTGCGATCTATGATGTCTCTTACTGATTTACCGCTATCGTTTTGGGGTTATGCTTTAGAGACGGCCGCATTCACATTGAATAGGGCACCATCAAAATCCGTTGAGACGACGCCTTATGAACTGTGGTTTGGCAAGAAACCAAAGTTGTCGTTTCTTAAAGTTTGGGGCTGCGAGGCTTATGTGAAGAAACTTCAACCAGATAAGCTCGAACCTAAATCGGAGAAATGTGTCTTCATAGGATACCCAAAGGAGACAGTTGGGTACACCTTCTATCACAGATCCGAAGGCAAAACATTCGTTGCTAAGAATGGATCCTTTCTAGAGAAAGAGTTTCTCTCGAAAGAAGTGAGTGGGAGGAAAGTAGAACTTGATGAGATAACTGTATCTACTCCCTTATTGGAAAGTAGTTCATCACAAAAATCGGTTTCTGTGACACCTACACCAATTAGTGAGGAAGCTAATGATATTGATCATGAAACTTCAGATCAAGTTTCTACTGAACCTCGTAGGTCTACCAGAATAAAATCCGCACTAGAGTGGTACGGTAATCCTATTCTGGAAGTCATGTTACTTGACCATGATGAACCTACGAACTATGAGGAAGCGATGATGAGCCCAGATTCCGCAAAATGGCTAGAAGCCATGAAATCTGAGATGGGATCCATGTATGAGAACAAAGTATGGACTTTGGTTGACTTGCCCGATGATCGGCAAGCCATTGAGAATAAATGGATCTTTAAGAAGAAGACTCACGCTGACGGTAATGTAACTGTCTATAAAGCTCAACTTGTTGCAAAAGGTTTTTGACAAGTTCAAGGGGTTGACTACGATGAGACCTTCTCACCCGTAGCGATGCTTAAGTCTGTCCAAATCATGTTAGCGATTGCCGCATTTTATGATTATGAAATCTGGTAGATGGATGTCAAAACTGCATTCCTGAATGGATTTCTGGAAGAAGAGTTGTATATGATGCAACCGGAAGGTTTTATTGATCCTAAGGGAGCTAACAAAGTGTGCAAGCTCCAACGATCAATCTATGGTCTGGTGCAAGCCTCTCGGAGTTGGAATAAACGCTTTGATAGTGTGATCAAAGCATATGGTTTTATACAGACTTTTGGAGAAGCATGTATTTACAAGAAAGTGAGTGGGAGCTCTGTAGCATTTCTAATATTATATGTGGACGACATATTGTTGATTGGAAATGATATAGAATTTCTGGATAGCATAAAAGGATACTTGAATAAAAGTTTTTCAATGAAAGACCTCGGTGAAGCTGCTTACATATTGGGCATCAAGATCTATAGAGATAGATCAAGACGCTTGATTGGACTTTCACAATGCACGTACCTTGATAAAGTGTTGAAAAAGTTCAATATGGATCAGGCAAAGAAAGGGTTCTTGCCTGTATTACAAGGTATAAAATTGAGTCAGACTCAATGCCCGACCACTGCAGAAGATAGAGAGAAAATGGAAGGAGTTCCCTATGCTTCATCCATAGGCTCTATCATGTATGCAATGCTGTGTACCAGACCTGATGTGTGCCTTGCTATTAGTTTGGCAGGGAGGTACCAAAGTAATCCAGGAGTGGATCACTGGACAGCGGTCAAGAACATCCTGAAATACCTGAAAAGGACTAAGGATATGTTTCTCGTATATGGAGGTGACAAAGAGCTAGTCGTAAACGGTTACGTCGATGCAAGCTTTGACACTGATCCGGACGATTCTAAATCGCAAACCGGATACGTATTTTTATTAAACGGTGGAGCTGTAAGTTGGTGCAGTTCTAAACAAAGCGTCGTGGCGGGATCTGCATGTGAAGCGGAGTACATAGCTGCTTCGGAAGCAGCAAATGAAGGTGTCTGGATGAAGGAGTTCATTTCCGATCTAGGTGTTATACCTAGTGCATCGGGACCAATGAAGATCTTCTGTGACAATACTGGTGCAATTGCCTTGGCAAAGGAATCCAGATTTCACAAGAGGACCAAGCACATCAAGAGACGCTTCAATTCCATCCAGGACCAAGTCCAAGTGGGAGACATAGAGATTTGCAAGATACATACGGATCTGAATGTAGCAGACCCGTTGACTAAGCCTCTCTCACGAGCAAAACATGATCAGCACCAAGACTCCATGGGTGTTAGGATCATTACTATGTAATCTAGATTATTGACAATAGTGCAAGTGGGAGACTGAAGGAAATATGCCCTAGAGGCAATAATAAAGTTATTATTTATTTCCTTATATCATGATAAATGTTTATTATTCATGCTAGAATTGTATTAACCGGAAACATAATACATGTGTGAATACATAGACAAACATAGTGTCACTAGTATGCCTCTACCTAACTAGCTCGTTAATCAAATATGGTTAAGTTTCCTAACCATAGACATGAGTTGTCATTTGATTAATGGGATCACATCATTAGGAGAATGATGTGATTGACTTGACCCATTCCGTTAGCTTAGCACTTGATCGTTTAGTATTTTGCTATTGCTTTCTTCATGACTTATACATGTTCCTATGACTATGAGATTATGCAACTCCCGTTTACCGGAGGAACACTTTGTGTGCTACCAAACGTCACAACGTAACTGGGTGATTATAAAGGTGCTCTACAGGTGTCTCCGAAGGTACATGTTGGGTTGGCGTAATTTGAGATTAGGTTTTGTCACTCCGATTGTCGGAGAGGTATCTCTGGGCCCTCTCGGTAATACACGTCACTTAAGCCTTGCAAGCATTGTAACTAATGAGTTAGTTATGGGATGATGTATTACGGAACGAGTAAAGAGACTTGCCGGTAACGAGATTGAACTAGGTATTGGATATCGATGATCGAATCTCGGGCAAGTAACATACCGATGACAAAGGGAACAACGTATGTTGTTATGCAGTTTGACTGATAAAGATCGTCGTTGAAAATGTAGGAGCCAATATGAACATCCAGGTTCCACTATTGGTTATTGATCGAGAATAGTTCTAGGTCATGTCTACATAGTTCTCGAACCCGTAGGGTCCGCACGCTTAACGTTAAGATGATAGTTTTATTATGAGTTTATAGGTTTTGATGTACCGAAGTTTGTTCGGAGTCCCGGATGTGATCACGGACATGACAAGGAGTCTCGAAATGGTCGAGACATAAAGATTGATATATTGGACGGCTATATTCGGACACCGGAAGTGTTCCGGGCGATTTCGGAGAAAACCGGAGTGCCGGAGGGTTACCGGAACCCCCTGGGAGAGTAATGGGCCTTATGGGCCTTAGTGGAGAGAAAGAGGGGCGGCCAGCATGGGCCGCGCGCCCCCTCCCCCTCTGGTCCCAATTGGACTAGGAGGGGGGGCGGCGCCCCCCTCTTTCCTTCTCCCTCTCCCCGTTCCTTTCTCCCTCCTAGTAGGAGTAGGAAAGGGGGAGTCCTACTCCTACTAGGAGGAGGACTCCTCCTTCTGGCGCGCCCTCTAGGGCCGGCCGGCCTCCCCCCCTTGCTCCTTTATATACGGGGGCAAGGGGGCACCCTAGGACACACAAGTTGATCTACGGATCGTTCCTTAGCCGTGTGCGGTGCCCCCCTCCACCATATTCCACCTCGGTCATATCGTCGTGGAGTTTAGGCGAAGCCCTGCGCCGGTAGAACGTCATCATCATCACCACGCCGTCGTGCTGACGGAACTCATCCCCCACACCCTGTTGGATCGGAGTCCGGGGAACGTCATCGAGCTGAACGTGTGCTGAACATGGAGGTGCCGTACGTTCGGTGCTTGGATCGGTCGGATCGTGAAGACGTACGACTACATCAACCGCGTTGTCATAACGCTTCCGCTTTCGGTCTACGAGGGTACGTGGACACACTCTCCCCTCTCGTTGCTATGCCATCACCATGATCTTGCGTGTGCGTAGGAAATTTTGAAATTACTGCGTTCCCCAACAAAACTAGGCGGTATAAATTTAGCAACAATGTAATTAGCATAATCAGCATACCAAGGAGCACTACGAGAAGCATTAACGATCGCTAGTTGTTCATCAGGAAAGCTATCATTAATAGGCAGTGGGTCATCAAGAACGTTCTCTAACCTAGACAAGTTATCTGCAACGGGGTTCTCAGCTCCCTTTCTATCAATAATATGCAAGTCAAATTCTTGGAGTAAGAGAACCCATCTAATGAGTCTAGGATTATCATCTTTCTTTTCCATGAGATATTTAATAGCAGCATGATCAGTGTGAATAGTAACTTTGGAATCAACGATATAAGGTCTAAACTTATTACATGCAAACACAACTGCTAAGAACTCTTTTTCAGTGGTAGCATAATTTCTCTGGGCAGTATCAAGAGACTTACTAGCATACTGGATAACATTCAATTTCTTATCGACTCTTTGCCCTAGAACAGCACCTACAGCATAATCACTAGCATCGCACATAATTTCAAAAGGTAAATTCCAATTAGGTGGCTGAACAATAGGTGCAGTGATCAAAGCTTTCTTAAGTATTTCATATGCTTCTACACAATCATCATCAAAGACAAAAGGAATATCTTTTTGCAATAAATTAGTCAGAGGCCTAGAGATTTTAGAGAAGTCCTTAATGAACCTCCTATAAAAACCGGCGTGACCAAGGAAACTTCTTATACCTTTTATGTCCTTGGGACATGGCATCTTTTCAATAGCATCAAATTTGGCTTTATCAACTTCAATACCTCTCTCGAAGATCTTATGCCCCAAGACAATGCCTTCATTAACCATAAAGTGACACTTTTCCCAATTCAGGACGAGACTAGTGTCTTTGCATCTCTGCAAAACTCGATCAAGGTTGCTCAAACAATCATCAAAAGAGGATCCATAAACAGGGAAATCATCCATGAATACCTCACAAATCTTTTCACAAAAATCAGAGAATACAGCCATCATGCATCTTTGAAAGGTAGCAGGTGCATTACATAAACCAAAAGGCATACGTCCATAAGCAAAAGTACCAAAAGGGCAAGTAAAAGCAGTTTTAGATTGATCCTTCGCTCACACAGGTATCTGAGAGAAACCAGAATAACCATCTAGAAAGCATAAATGTGTGTGTTTGGATAGTCTTTCTAGCATTTGATCAATAAAAGGTAAAGGGTAATGATCTTTCTTAGTAGCTTTATTTAACTTACGGAAATCAAATTACCATCCTATAACCTGTAATAATTCTTTGCGGGATCAATTCATCTTTATCATTAGGAACAACGGTAATACCTCCCTTTTTAGGAACACAATGGACAGGGCTTACCCATTCACTATCAGCAACGGGATAAATAATACCTGCCTCAAGGAGCTTTAGTATCTCCTTTCTTACCACTTCCTTCATCTTGGGATTTAGTCGTCTTTGAGGATCTCTAACTAGTTTGGCATCTTTTTCCACTGCAATTTTGTGTTGGCATAATGTGGGACTGATGCCCTTTAGATCATCCAGAGTATATCCAATAGTTGCTCGGTGCTTCTTCAGAGTTTTCAATAATCTTTCTTCTTCTTTCTCTGAAAGGTTAGCACTAATAATAAGAGGATATATTTCCTTTCCATCAAGATAAGCATACTTAAGATTATCAGGTAATGGTTTGGGTTCAAACACGGGATCACCCTTCGGTGGAGGGGGATCCCAAAGAATTTCAACGGGAAGGTTATGTTTCAGCATAGGTTCCTGTTTAAGGAACACTTCATCTATTTCCTCTCTTTCCTTCATAAACATATCGTTTTCATGGTCTAGCAGATATTGTTCTAACGGATCAGTTGGAGGAACAGCAATGGAAGCAAGACCAATAATCTCATCCTTACTAGGTGGTTCCCTATCACGAGGTTGTCTACTAAACTTAGCGAAATTAAACTCATGAGACATACCATCAATGCCAATAGTGACAATATTATTTTCACAATTAATCTTAGCACTAGCCATATTCAAGAAGGGTCTACCAAAAATAATGGGACAAAAATCATCTTGTGGGGAACCAAGAACAAGAAAATCAGCAGGGTATTTAACCTTCCCACACAAAACTTCAACATCTCTAACAATCCCAAAGGGTTTAATGGTATCCCTATTATCAAGCTTAATAGTAACATCAATGTCTTCTAATTCAACGGGTGCAATGTCATCCATAATTTCTTGATATAAAGTATAAGGTATTGCACTAGCACTAGCACCCATATCACATAAGCCATGATAACAATGATCTCCTATTTTAACAGAAATAACAGGCATGCCTACGATAGGTCTACGTGTCCTAGTGTCTGGCCTAGCAATATTAGCAGTCTCACCACAGAAATAAATAACATGCCCATCTAAATCCTCATCCAAGAGATCTTTAACCATAGCAATACTAGGTTCAACATTAATTTGCTCAGGAGATGTATAAGTCCTAGTATTACTCTTACGAACAACAGTCGAAGCTTTAGCATGATCCTTTATCCTAACAGGAAAAGGAGGTTTTCCAACATAAGTAGTAGGAACAATAGGATCACTATAGGTAATAGTCTTTTCTTCGACTGTAATAGGTGCAACTACTTTTACTTCAATAGGAGGATTATATTTAAACCACTTCTCTTTAGGGAGATCAACGTGAGTAGCAAAAGATTCACAAAAAGAAGCTACTATCTCAGAGTCAAGTCCATACTTAGCGCTAAATCCACGGAAAGCATCGGTATCCATAAAAGATTTAACACAATCAAACTTAGGTGTCATACCTGACTCCTTACCATCGTCTGAACCCGAATCTTCAGAGTTGCGTTTAATTCTTTCCAATAAGTCCCATTTGAAATCAATAGTCTTCAGCATATAAGAGCCAGCACAGGAAGTAACGAGCAGGTTGCGATTATCAAGAGAAAGCCAAGCATAAAAGTTCTGAATAATCATTTCCCGAGAGAGCTCATGATTGGGGCATGAATATAACATTGACTTAAGCCTCCCCAAGCTTGAGCGATGCTTTCTCCTTCGCGAGGCCAGAAATTGTATATGTAATTACGATCACGATGAACAAGGTGCATAGGGTAGAACTTCTGGTGAAATTCTAGCTTCAATCGTTTATAATTCCAAGATCTCGTATCATCACATAGCCTATACCATGTCAATGCATCTCCCTTCAAAGATAAAGGAAGACCTTCCTTTTGACAACATCATCGGGAATACCTGCAAGCTTAAATAATCCACAAACTTCATCCACAAAGATAAGGTGTAAATCAGGATGCAATGTTCCATCTCCTGCAAATGGATTAGCTAGCAGTTTCTCTATCATACCCAAAGGAATCTCAAAGTAAATATTTTCATAAAGTTCATTAGGTTGAGGAGCAACTCTTTGCTCTTCTGGTTGGGGTGAAGATACCCCAAACAAGCCCCTCAAAGGATTAGTTTCCATAGTGACAAGTAACAGAAAATTTCAGCACACTATATAAATGTTTCCTTACCAAGTTCCACTCACCAAAAGCACTAAACTCCCCGGCAACGGCGCCAGAAAAGAGTCTTGATGACCCACAAGTGTAGGGGATCAATTGTAGTCCTTTCGATAAGTAAGAGTGTCGAACCCAACGAGGAGCAGAAGGAAATGATAAGCGGTTTTTGGTAAGGTTTTCTCTGCAAGCACTGAAATTGTAGGTGATAGATAGTTTTGTGATAAGATAAATAGTAACGAGTAAAAAGTAAATAAAGTAAATAAAGTGCAGAAAGGTGGCCCAATCCTTTATGTAGCAAAGGATAAGCCTAGACAATTTCTAATAATGAGAAAGGAGCTCCCGAGGACACATGGGAATTATCGTCAAGCTAGTTTTCATCACGTTCATATGATTCGCGTTCGATACTTTGATAATTTGATATGTGGGGGGACCGGTACTTGGGTACTGCCCTTACTTGGACAAGCATCCCACTTATGATTAACCCATATTGCAAGCGTTTGCAACTACAAAAGAAGTATTAAGGTAAACCTAACCACAGCATTAAACATATGGATCCATATCAGCCCCTAACGAAGCAACGCATAAACTAGGGTTTAAGCTTCTGTCACTCTAGCAACCCATCATCTACTTATTACTTCCCCATGCCTTCCTCTCGGCCCAAATAATGGTGAAGTGTCATGTAGTCGACGTTCACATAACACCACAAGAGGAAAAGACAACATACATCTCATCAAAATATCGAACGAATACCAAATTCACATGACTACTAATAGCAAGACTTCACCCATGTCCTCAGGAACAAACGTAACAACTCACAAAGCATATTCATGTTCATAATCAGAGGAGTAATAATATTCATAAACGATCTGAACATACGATCTTCCACCAAGTAAACCAATTAGCATCAACTACGAGTAATCAACACTACTAGCAACCCACAGGTACCAACTTGTGGTTTTGATACAAGATTGGATACAAGAGATGAACTAGGGTTTTGAGAGGAGATGGTGCTGGTGAAGATGTTGATGGAGATTGACCCCCTCTCGATGAGAGGATCGTTGGTGATTATGTTGGTGATGATTTCCCCCTCCCGGAGGGAAGTGTCCCCGGCAGAACAGCTCCGCCGGAGCCCTAGATTGGTTCCGCCAAGGTTTCGCCTCGTGGCGGCGGAGTTTCGTCCCGTAAGCTTGCCCATGATTTTTTCCAGGGTAAAAGCTTTGATATAGCAGAAGATGGACACCGGAGGCCCACCAAGGGGCCCAGGTGTGACGCCCGGATAATTAAGCTACAGTAACCCTCTCCTAATGATGCCATGTCACCGCTTTCACTTTAGTTAATCTCGCGATGGTTCAAAAACAATTCAAATTCAAATTTAAAATAAAGACAAACAAAAAAAGTTTTCAAACTTTAAAACTAAAATGTTCGAGTCGTGCTAAATAATGCAAAGGTGATTGTGGTGAAGAAACCCCACTTTTATAAAATGTTTAAATACTATCAGATGAATAAAACAACAACATAAATAGTTATTTAAATACCTTTTGTAATTAATAAAATGTCAAACTAAATTATTTGAGGACTTGAATTTTTGTGACAATGGCCTAAATTGAATTACTAAATTAGATGCCAAGTATGTATGTTTTACAAAAAATAAAACAACAGGAAACAAAGACAAAACAGAAAAGAAAACTAACAGAAAGAAAAGAACCCCCCGGGCTCCAGCCCAGCAGGCCATCAACCCCACTGGGCCAACCCACCAGGCCCAGCCGTCCACCCCACTTAACCCCCTCGGTCCACTGACCGAAACCCTAACCCCCACTGCTCCCCCGATCCCCCCACTCGCACCCACTCTCTCCCCCTCGTCCCACTCCTCCCTCTCGCCCTTCCCCGATCTGGATTGGGGCAACCCCCCGATCCCATCGCCCCATCACCGCCTCGGCGTCGCCGTCACCTCCCTCGCGGAGCCGGCCCCCTCCTGTCACCCCACCGGCTCCCCGCCGCCCGTCCACGACCACGCTGACGCGGGACCCCGTCCGGAGCTACCTCGCCCCCGCCGCACGAGGACCGCGCCGCCGAAGCCCCTCACCGTCTTCCTCGAATCACCGTCGCCTCGTCGCCCACGCCGGTCTGCCTCCCCCTACGCACGTCGTCGCCGTTGTCCTCCCCAAGCACCGCTGCCACGTCCCTACTCCTCGCAGTGAGCCCCGACTCCCCTCTTATCCCCTCATGCCCGTGCTCATGCTCACGCACCTGTGCGCGCGCACCCGCAGCCGCCGCGCTCACTGCCCTGCCTGCCCTGGCCGGTTCCCCGCGCACCCTGGCACGTGCCCCGGCGCACGAGCCCGCGCCCCTAGATCCTCGAGTGTCGCCGCCCCCTGTACCATCGCGTCCCGCCCCGCCAGCCCTGCCTGTCACCGGTCACAGCGGCCACCGCCCGGGCGCCTCGCCCACATCTCGCGCCGCTCTCGGAGCCACCTCTCCGTGCGCCGCTCCGGCCATCCCCGCCTCCTCTGCACCCCGCCTGCAGCCACCACCATGGCTGCCCTGGCCACTGACCTTGCCGGCCTACAGCGCCCGCTCGGGCGGTGCCGCCCGCCCCTGCGCCCGTTAGCCCGCCGCTAAGGCCCCAGGGCCAATGACAAACGGGGCCCACCAGCCCCAGAATGTTTTATAAAAAAGGAATTAATTAAAATAATATAATTAATTTATTAAGATAATTATTTAACTTAATTAATCATGTTAGTTAATCCAATTAAGCCTAATTAATTAACCTAATCACTTTGATTAAGTTGACTAAACCTGTTTTGTTAATTGTGTCAATGACAGACGGGACCCACACGTCAGTTTGACCCAGTCAATGCCCTGTTGACTGCTGATGTCATGATGATGTCAGCGTGCACTGTTCTGGATAATGTTGAATTTAAATAATTATATAAATCCTAAAAATGAATTAAGTCTTTTAAAATTGATATAAAATAAACCGTAGCTCAGATGAAAATACTTTGTACATGAAAGTTGCTCAGAACGACGAGACGAATCCGGATACGCAGCCCGTTCGTCCGCCACAGACCCCTAACCTATCAAACTCGCAACTTTCCCCCTCCGGTTCATCTGTCCGAAAATGTGAAACACCGGGGATACTTTCCCGGATGTTTCCCCCTTTCGCCGGTATCACCTACTACGGCGTTAGGGCACACCGAACACCGCGTATTGCCTTGTTACGCTTTGTGATGCTTTGATTGCTCTATTATTTATTGTGTTCCCTCTTTGTTACTTCTTTCCGGTAGACCCCGAGACTGCCAGCGACCCCCAGTTCGACTACGGTGTTGGTGACTCGTCCTTCTTGCCAGAGCAACCAGGCAAGCCCCCCCTTGATCACCAGATATCGCCTATTCTCCTCTATACTGCTTGCATTAGAGTAGTGTAGCATGTTACTGCTTTCCGTTAATCCTATTCTGATGCATAGCCTGACACTGTTGCTACATCTGTTGATACCTTACCTGCAATCCTAAATACTTAGTATAGGATGCTAGTTTATCATCATTGTCCCTACATTCTTGTCAGTCTGCCTTGCTATACTATTGGGCCGTGATCACTCGGGAGGTGATCACGGGTATATACTATACATGCATACATACTGTACAGATTGTGACTAAAGTCGGGTCAGCTCGATGAGTACCCACAAGTGATTCTGATGAGGGGGCTGAAAGGACAGGTGGCTCCATCCCGGTAGAGGTGGGCCTGGGTTCCCGACGGCCCCCGACTGTTACTTTGTGGCGGAGCGACAGGGCAGGTTGAGACCACCTAGGAGACAGGTGGGCATGGCCCTGTTCGGCGATCGCGGATACTTAACACGCTTAACGAGATCTTGGTATTTGATCTGAGTCTGGCTACTGGCCTATACGCACTAACCAACTACGCGGGAAAGATATGGGCACTCGACGTCGTGGTATCAGCCGAAGCCTTCGTGACGTCAGCAACTGAGCAGCGCGCGCCGGATTGGAACGTAAGCCTGCTCTTGTATTAAGGGGGCTAGTTCTGCTTCCAGACGCGTACGCAATGTGGAGGTGTGCTAAGGGCGATGGGCCCAGACCCCTGCGCGCATAGGATTTAGACCGGCGTGGTGACCTCTCTGTTGTGCCTAGGTGGGGCTGCGACATGTTGATCTTCCGAGGCTGGGCATGACCCAGGAAAGTGTGTCCGGCCAAATGGGATCGAGCGTTTTGGGTTATGTGGTGCACCCCTACAGGGAAGTTAATCTATTCGAATAGCCGTGATCTTCGGTAACAGGACGACTTGGAGTTGTACCTTGACCTTATGACAACTAGAACCGGATACTAAATAAAACACACCCTTCCAAGTGCCAGATACAACCCGGTGATCGCTCTCTAACAAGGCGACGAGGAGAGGATCCTCGGGTAGGATTATGCTATGCGATGCTACTTGGAGGACTTCAGTCTACTCTCTTCTTCATGCTGCAAGACGGAGGCTGCCAGAAGCGTAGTCTTCGACAGGATTAGTTATCCCCCTCTTATTCTGGCATTCTGCAGTTCATTCCACTGATATGACCCTTTACACATATACCCATGCATATGTAGTGTAGTTCCTTGCTTGCGAGTACTTTCGATGAGTACTCACGGTTGCTTTCTCCCCCTTTTTCCCCTTTCCTTTCTTTCTGGTTGTCGCAACCAGATGCTGGAGTCTAGGAGCCAGACGCCACCATTGACGACGACTCCTACTACACCGGAGGTGCCTACTACTACGTGCAGCCCGCTGACGACGACCAGGAGTAGTTAGGAGGATACCAGGCAGGAGGCCTGCGCCTCTTTCGATCTGTATCCCAGTTTGTGCTAGCCTTCTTAAGGCAAACTTGTTTAACTTATGTCTGTACTTAGATATTGTTGCTTCCGCTGACTCGTCTATGATCGAGCACTTATATTCGAGCCCTCGAGGCCCCTGGCCTGTATTATGATGCTTGTATGACTTATTTATGTTTTAGAGTTGTGTTGTGATATCTTCCCGTGAGTCCCTGATCTTGATCATACACATTTGCGTGCATGATTAGTGTACTATTGAAACGGGGGCGTCACAAGTTGGTATCAGAGCCGACTGCCTGTAGGAATCCCCCTTCCCAACTCCTTGGCCGAAGTCGAGTCTAGACGTTGCAAAAAACTTTTACTAACATGGTTGTGTGTCTTACCGGCACACGTCGCCATTGGGTGGTAGTAGGATCTTTTATTCCTCGTCTATACTCTGGGATTCTGATCTCTCTTCTATTCGGGTTAAATGATTTTCTAAAATCTAACTTTAGGTTCTCGAAAACGCTTTCTCCCGGAGAGCCCCTTCAGTCCAGATGATCGCCGACTACACATGAAGATTTCAAAGTTACTTTCCGATACTCTTTCGGGACTGCCCATTGCTTTTGCAATGCACTACCACCGAAATATCCCTATAAATAAATTCATACACCGTTCTTACTTAGTTCCCAGTTACTCTTTTTATTACAAGATGCCCTGAAATATTCGTTGTTGTTCTTAGAATACTTATGCCTACTGCCTTGCAGTTCCTTACCACCTGAATACCCCTACGGATAATTTCTCGCACTTACCGAGTATCCACTCATCCCCAGTGGATTCATGTATGTCACCAATCCTCGAAATATCATTCGATCTTCCGAAAATCCTGAGCATCCTATTACTCTTGAAATTCTTGATTGCTTGCATTATGGTTAATCCCATAAGTCTAGTAATCATGTTGACATCCATTGTCATTGTCATTTTTGAGTCTGTTGATTCGATTTGTTGCGAATGCTCGCAATCCTCAAACAGATCCTAGAATTCATCCTTCCGGCTCAGACATCGTTTTAATCATGAGCCGGTTCTCACCAATTAAATTGCCGTCGATTGTGCCCCTAAGTCTATTGAACTTATCCATCCTTGATCAGAGCGTCTGCTTCTGATCCTTCGCTTTGTAAATCATAATTCCTTAGCAATTGAGCTCTAAGTTATTCACTTGTTTCTATAATCCAATGTCTTTGCCTTGCTTCTTCCTCTGGTTGTGTGCCGATACTCACCCCAGATCCTTTGTTGGATTTTATCCGACAATATCCTTCATATTCAATAACCTTGAGCCTTTCCTAGGATATATACCGCCTTTGGTAAATTGTATCCTTTGCTTTGTCAACCATGCTCTACTTTGAGCTTGTGTTAATTACTCCTGAAGTTCGTGGTATATGTTCTAAGAAGCCCCGATGGCTTGAACATATGCCTTCCTTAATATGTGTGAACTAGAAAGTTTTCACGAGTCATACACTCCTGGTATTTTGCCAGATAAAATTTCAACACTACAACCTCCTCGAAAGTGAGAAGTGAATGAAAGGTTATGCATTGGAGAAGTGGGAGTCGACCTTGAACTTGTGTTCATGCCCATGGACACGATGTAGATCTTATCACTAAAGCTTCTCTTAAATTAATTATCCCTTTGGTATAAGTTCATCTTATATCTGGGATCTGGCCTTTTGCAATCGTGGTTCCGACCATGTTCTCTTTTAAATACCATTTCTCGTGCAAGTTTAAGCACTGGTCTTCTGTAGAGCAATAGCCCAGTCCAACCTCTACTTTGATCTGTCATCGAGTATTACCCCCCTGGTATCTCGAGATTATCATCGGACTTCGTAACTTCTTATGAGTTCTTCATCAAGTGCTACATTCCCACTGATTCCAATTTTTCATGGGCTCTGAGTTTTTAAACACTCAAAGACACCAATAACGGAACCGAGTCTGCACTACGGTTCAACAACTCTTCAGTAAGCTTCTATAAGTACGAGTTTGTACCCGATCACGCCATTCCTAGCCTGTTTGACCATATCATTGTCGTGATGATTCTAACTGTGCTACCTGGTCCTTATTCTCGAAGCACAATTTTCGACGTTGAGCTAAGCTTACATCAACTTTCCTTGTCATATCATTTTGCCTTGAACAACAAGCTTGATTTCAAGTTGGCGTCGTACCCTTGGTTCCAATAACATTTCACTTCATCATTCCTTTGATTAGATGTCAATTGTGTTCATGATGAGAAATACCCTCCTTGCCCTCGATGATTTTTATTATCATTGACAACACCCTTGACTTCCTTTTATCGCGAACTTGTCCACATTCTGAATACAACTTGCTCTCCAGCTAGTGTTGTGTTCTGCCTTGAAGTATTACTGTCTTTTATGTCGAGAATGTTGTGGGGATTGCTCCACCTCTTAGAAATTCTCGATATGATGATACTTCTCACCATCACCATTCTTCCTTGGTCCCCGTGTTGTTTTTAACTAGCATAATGCTGTTTGAGTTTTGTACTTGTAGCAACCCTATTGCTTTGAAGTTAACAATCGACAGTTCATTCTTGGACCATTGATTATTGAATCGTCACTCTAACATTGATCTTGCTGCCTAAGGTCATATTTCAGTCACACCTTTCAACTAATGATTGATGGTGTATGTTTTCCTCAAGCATATCTCATTATATCATTTGATCTGACAAATGTTATCTCCTTGGTCACATAATTGTGGAAATCCATCCTTTGAAATTCTCAATGAATTGTTGCTGAGTCAATCAGCCACCTCCTCACCTCTCCTTGATTTAATGATGAACTCTTGTTTTGGAATTCGCTTCCATAGTTCAATTCCCGAGAATCTTACAATGTCATCTCGACAACTTGTGTTGCACCTTCCTTCTCATGCATCATGAGTCTGAGGTATCCTGACACCAATCAAAACTGAATCTCGGTCAGATATGATGGTTGGAACATATTTCCATGAGATATAACATTGGCCATTATATGACCCGGTAAGGTGATGTCATGTCTAGCACACCTGGCCGAAGGACCTATTGTTATAAGTTCCATTTTGGCAAGGTTAACCATTCTTCCATGAGGAAATTATAAGACTTATTCCATGAGTTGTTCCTGATGGATCCTTTGTGTATCCAAAGTCTGACCCTTGCTTGAAGACCATGTCAATGCTATCTCAAAGCATGTCTGTGGCACTCCGATTTTCAGTAAGAACATTTGAAGCACAAATGCTAAATTTTCCTTATCAATTACCCTAACATCGTTGTATGGGTAATGTCATGAAATTTATCTCACCTTATCTAAAGAGTTTTCTACATTATATCCTGTCATGTATATCATGCTCTACTTGTCCTTGGGAAGGATATACCCTTGAAATATGTGTTTAAACACATTTTTCTTTCCATTGTTCTGTTTAATTTGATAATCATATTTTTCTTTCCATTTGTTGGGCTAACGTTTCTTGTGATCTATATGATCTAAGCAGTAATATTCTCCTGCTTAGTAAAACACCTCGGTTTACAACTCTGTCAGTGTGACCCTGTTACTATTGCTGACGGCATCCTGGTAACCCCCGATGGATGAGAACTTTGCCTATTGGTCCGCCTCGTTAAACAAGCAGGAAAATGGTTCTCTTCGTCCCTCGCCCTTGGTACCAACGTTGTTGCCAACATAACTGACAGACTATCCTCTGCCATGCCTTGCTACCATGACCGTGCAATATGTCGGGGTCCTTCCTACTTTTGAACCACATGGTGGGCCCATAACCCACAGTTCCACAGGATCGAAACCTGACTCTCCTGCACCCCCCTGTTCCCAAGGTTGCTCCTCGCGTGTGGCCTCGTATGTAATTCATGAGACATCTTCCGAGGGATCATCAAATCTGATGCCGGACGCAATACTTATTCCTGATTGCTTTGAGCCCTTTCACGCCCTGTTTCAGGAATCGAATGGTTGCCTGCTCGTTCGAAACTTCCCATGAAACCTCATTACTTTGCTCTCGATATTTTCTTAAGTTTCAATTCGAGAGTTACTTTGTGCCACCTTCCCCGATGATATCGACCAGATAGTCAACCTTGTAGAGGTTCGTTCTCCCGGGATACCCCTTATTCTTTCGTAAGTACGATGGAACCCCCGAAGAAAGGGCAACAACTTCATCATGATGCATTGATGCATAGGAATGGAAACATCAACGGTATGGATCGACCTCTTCGAGAAGAGCAACCAAGACCGAGAAGATTCGTTAGAATTTCGTAATTAGAACTTCCCCCTTACTCCCCTCTTAAAATCTCGGGACGAGATTTCTTGTAGTGGAGGAGAATTGTGACGCCCGGATAATTAAGCTACAGTAACCCTCTCCTAATGATGCCATGTCACCGCTTTCACTTTAGTTAATCTCGCGATGGTTCAAAAATGATTCAAATTCAAATTTAAAATAAAGACAAACAACAAAAGTTTTCAAACTTTAAAACTAAAATGTTCGAGTCGTGCTAAATAATGCAAAGGTGATTGTGGTGAAGAAACCCCACTTTTATAAAATGTTTAAATACTATCAGATGAATAAAACAGCAGCATAAATAGTTATTTAAATACCTTTTGTAATTAATAAAATGTCAAACTAAATTATTTGAGGACTTGACTTTTTGTGACAATGGCCTAAATTGAATTACTAAATTAGATGCCAAGTATATATATTTTACAAAAAAATAAAACAATAGGAAACAAAGACAAAACAGAAAAGAAAACTAACAAAAAGAAAAGAACCCCCTGGGCTCCAGCCCAGCAGGCCATCAACCCCACTGGGCCAACCCACCAGGCCCAGCCGGCCACCCCACTTAACCCCCTCGGTACACTGACCGAAACCCTAACCCCCACTGCTCCCCCAATCCCCCCACTCGCACCCACTCTCTCCCCCTCGTCCCACTCCTCCCTCTCGCCCTTCCCCGATCTGGATCGGGGCAACCCCCCGATCCCATCGCCCCATAGCTGCCTCGGCGTCGCCGTCACCTCCCTCGCAGAGCCGGCCCCCTCCTGTCGCCCCACCGGCGCCCCGCCACCCGTCCACGATCACGCTGATGCGGGACCCCGCCCGGAGCTACCTCGCCCTCGCCGCACGAGGACCGCGCCGCCGAAGCCCCTCACCGTCTTCCCCG
The DNA here is from genome assembly GCF_002162155.2 of Triticum dicoccoides. Lineage (NCBI taxonomy): Eukaryota > Viridiplantae > Streptophyta > Magnoliopsida > Poales > Poaceae > Triticum > Triticum dicoccoides. The sequence goes on along the minus strand of NC_041381.1, from coordinate 106,147,069 downwards.
AATCATCGTCGCCTCGTCGCCCACGCCGGTCTGCCTCCCCCTACGCACGTCGTCCCCGTCGTCCTCCCCAAGCACCGCTGCCACGTCCCTACTCCTCGCAGTGAGCCCCGACTCCCCTCTTCCCCCCTCGCGCCCGTGCTCATGCTCACGCACCTGTGCGCGCGCACCCGCAGCCGCCGCGCTCACTCCCCTGTCCGCCCTGGCCGGTGCCCCGCGCACCCTAGCACGTGCCCCGGCGCGCGAGCCCGCGCCCCTGGATCCTCGAGTGTCGCCTCCCCCTGTACCCTCGCGTCCCGCCCCGCCAGCCCTGCTCGTTGCCGGTCACAGCGGCCACCGCCCGGGCGCCTCGCCCACATCTCGCGCCGCTCTCAGAGCCACCTCTCCGTGCGCCGCTCCGGCCATCCCCACCTCCTCTGCACCCCGCCTGCAGCCACCACCATGGCTGCCCTGGCCACTGACCTTGCCGGCCTACAGCGCCCGCTCGGGCGGTGCCGCCCGCCCCTACGCCCGTAGCCCGCCCGCTAAGGCCCTAGGGCCAATGACAAACGGGGACCACCAGCCCCAGAACGTTTTATAAAAAAGGAATTAATTAAAATAATATAATTAATTAATTAAGATAATTATTTAACTTAATTAATCATGTTAGTTAATCCAATTAAGCCTAATTAATTAACCTAATCACTTTGATTAAGTTGACTAAACCTGTTTAGTTAACTATGTCAATGACAGACGGGACCCACACGTCAATTTGACCCAGTCAACGCCCTGTTGACTGCTGACGTCATGATGATGTCAGCATGCACTGTTCTGGATAATGTTGAATTTAAATAATTAAATAAATCCTAAAAATGAATTAAATCTTTTAAAATTGATATAAAATAAACCGTAGCTCAGATGAAAATACTTTGTACATGAAAGTTGCTCATAACGACGAGACAAATCCGGATATGCAGCCCGTTCGTCCGCCACACACCCCTAACCTATCGAACTCGCAACTTTCTCCCTCCGGTTCATCTGTCCGAAAATGTGAAACACCGGGGATACTTTCCCGGATGTTTCCCCCTTTTGCCGGTATCACCTACTACCGCGTTAGGGCACACCGAACACTGCGTATTGCCTTGTTACGCTTTGTGATGCTTTGATTGCTCTGTTATTTATTGTGTTCCCTCTCCGTTACTTCTTTCCAGTAGACCCCGAGACTGCCGGCGACCCCCAGTTCGACTACGGTGTTGGTGACTTATCCTTCTTGCCAGAGCAACCAGGCAAGCCCCCCCCCTTGATCACCAGATATCGCCTATTCTCCTCTATACTGCTTGCATTAGAGTAGTGTAGCATGTTACTACTTTCCGTTAATCCTATTCTGATGCATAGCCTGACATTGTTGATACCTTACCTGCAATCCTAAATACTTAGTATAGGATGCTAGTTTATCATCATTGGCCCTACATTCTTGTCAGTCTACCTTGCTATACTATTGGGCCGTGATCACGGGTATATACTATACATACATACATACTATACAGATTGTGACTAAAGTCGGGTTAGCTCGATGACTACCCGCAAGTGATTCTGATGAGGGGGCTGAAAGGACAGGTGGCTCCATCCCGGTAGAGATGGGCCTGGGTTCCCGACGGCCCCCGACTGTTACTTTGTGGCGGAGCGACAGGGCAGGTTGAGACCACCTAGGAGACAGGTGGGCCTGGCCCTGTTCGGCGTTCGCGGATACTTAACACGCTTAACGAGATCTTGGTATTTGATCTGAGTCTGGCTACTGGCCTATATGCACTAACCAACTACGCGGGAAAGATATGGGCACTCGACGTCGTGGTATCAGCCGAAGCCTTCGTGACGTCAGCAACTGAGCGACGCGCGCCGAAATGGAACGTAAGCCTGCTCTTGTATTAAGGGGGCTAGTTCTGCTTCCGGCCGCGTATGCAACGTGCAGGTATGCTAAGGGCGATGGGCCCAGACCCCTGCGCGCATAGGATTTAGACCGGCGTGCTGACCTCTCTGTTGTGCCTAGGTGGGGCTGCGACGTGTTGATCTTCCGAGGCCGGGCATGACCCAGGAAAGTGTGTCCGGCCAAATGGGATCGAGCGTGTTGGGTTATGTGGTGCACCCCTGCAGGGAAGTTAATCTATTCGAGTAGACGTGATCTTCGGTAACAGGACGACTTGGAGTTGTACCTTGACCTTATGACAACTAGAACCGGATACTAAATAAAACACACCCTTCCAAGTGCCAGATACAACCCGGTGATCGCTCTCTAACAGGGCGACGAGGAGAGGATCGCCGGGTAGGATTATGCTATGCGATGCTACTTGGAGGACTTCAGTCTACTCTCTTCTTCATGCTGCAAGACGGAGGCTGCCAGAAGCGTAGTCTTCGATAGGATTAGTTATCCCCCTCTTATTCTGGCATTCTGCAGTTCAGTCCACTGATATGGCCCTTTACACATATACCCATGCATATGTAGTGTAGTTCCTTGCTTGCGAGTACTTTGGATGAGTACTCACGGTTGCTTTCTCCCCCCTTTTTCCCCTTTCCTTTCTTTTTGGTTGTCGCAACCAGATGCTGGAGTCCAGGAGCCAGACGCCACCGTCGACGATGACTCCTACTACACCGGAGGTGCCTACTACTACGTGCAGCCCGCTGATGACGACCAGGAGTAGTTAGGAGGATCCCAGGCAGGAGGCATGCGCCTCTTTCGATCTGTATCCCAGTTTGTGCTAGCCTTCTTAAGGCAAACTTGTTTAACTTATATCTGTACTTAGATATTGTTGCTTCCGCTGACTCGTCTATGATCGAGCACTTGTATTCAAGCCCTCGAGGCCCCTGGCTTGTATTATGATGCTTGTATGACTTATTTATGTTTTAGAGTTGTGTTGTGATATCTTCCCGTGAGTCCCTGGTCTTGATCGTACACATTTGCGTGCATGATTAGTGTACGATTGAATCAGGGGCGTCACACCAGGAGATAGGGGCGCGCCTTGTAGGCGGCGGGGGGGGGGGGGGGGGGGCGCCCTCCACTCTCCTGGACAGTGTGTGGGCCCCCTAGTGTATTTCTTTTTCTCAAAAATTCTAATTAAATCCAAAAAGATATTTCGTGGAGTTTCAGGACTTTTGGAGTTGTGCAGAATAGGTTTCCAACGTTTGCTCCTTTTCCAGCCAGAATTCCAGCTGCCGGCATTCCCCCTCTTCATGGTAAACCTTGTGAAATAAGAGAGAATAGCCATAACTATTGAGATATAATGTGTAATAACAGCTCATAATGCAATAAATAATGATATAAAAGCATGATGCAAAATGGACGTATCAGAGTTCCATCAGCATGACGGCGTGATGACGGTGTTGATGATGCTACCAACACAGGGCTTCGCCTAAGCACCGCTACAATATTATGGAGGTGGAATATGGTGGAGGGGGGCACCGCACTCGGCTAAGAGATCAAGAGATCAATTGTCGTGTCTAGAGGTGCCCCCTGCACCCGTATACAAAGGAGGGAGGGAGAGGCCGGCCCTAGAGGAGGGGGCGCCAAGTGTGGGGAGTCCTACTAGGACTCCCATGTCCTAGTAGGATTCCCCTTTCCTTTCCGGAGTAGGAGAGAAGGAAAGAGGGGGAGAGGGAGAAGGAAAAGGGGGCTGCACCCCTTGTCCAATTCGGAACAGAGGGGGGGCGCGCGCCTCCTTCCTTTTGGCCTCTCTCCTCTATTCCCGTATGGCCCAATAAGGCCCATATACTCCCCGGCGAATTCCCATAACTCTGTGGTACTCCGAAAAATACCCGAATCACTCGGAACCTTTCCGAAGTCCGAATATAGTCAGCCAATATATCGATCTTTATGTCTCGACCATTTCGAGACTCCTCATCATGTCCCCGATCTCATCCGGGACTCCGAACTACCTTCTGTACATCAAAACACATAAACTCATAATACCGATCGTCACCGAACTTTAAGCGTGCGGACCCTACAGGTTCGAAAACTATTTAGACATGACCGAGACACGTCTCTGATCAATAACCAATAGTGGAACCTGGATGCTCATATTGGCTCCCACATATTCTACGAAGATCTTTATCGATCAAACCGCATAACAACATACATTGTTCCTTTTGTCATCGGTATGTTACTTGCCCGAGATTCGATCGTCGGTATATCAATACCTAGTTCAATCTTGTTACCGGCAAGTCTCTTTACTCGTTATGTAAAGCATCATCCCGCAACTAACTCATTAGTCACATTGCTTGCAAGGCTTATAGTGATGTGCATTACCGAGAGGGCCCAGAGATACCTCTCCGACAATCGGAGTGACAAATCCTAATCTCGAGATACGCCAACTCAACATGTACCTTCAGAGACACCTATAGAGCACCTTTATAATCACCCAATTACGTTGTGACGTTTGGTAGCACACAAAGTGTTCCTCCGGTAAACGGGAGTTGCATAATCTCATAGTCATAGGAACATGTATAAGTCATGAAGAAAGCAATAGCAACATACTAAACGATCAAGTGCTAAGCTAACGGAATGGGTCAAGTCAATCACATCATTCTCTAATGATGTGATCCCTTTATTCAAATGACAACTCATGTCTATGGTTAGGAAGCTTAACCATCTTTGATTAACGAGCTAGTCAAGCAGAGGCATACTAATGACACTATGTTTGTCTATGTATTCACACATGTACTAAGTTTCCGGTTAATACAATTCTAGCATGAATAATAAATATTTATCATGAAATAAGGAAATAAATAATAACTTTATTATTGCCTCTAGGGCATATTTCCTTCAAATATCTAGTTCAATCTCGTTACCGACAAGTCTCTTTACTCGTTATGTAATGCATCATCCCGCAATAACTCATTAGTCACAATGCTTGCAAGGCTTATAGTGATGAGTATTACCGAGAAGGCCTAGAGATACCTCTCCAAAACACGGAGTGGCAAATCCTAATCTCGATCTATGCCAACCGAACAAACACCTTCGGAGACACCTATAAAGCACCTTTATAATCACCCTTTTACGTTGTGATGTTTGGTAGCACACAAAGTGTTCCTCCGGTATTCGGGAGTTGCATAATCTCATAGTCTGAGGAACTTGTATAAGTCATGAAGAAAGCAGTAGCAATGAAACTAACACGATCATAATGCTAAGCTAGCGGATGGGTCATGTCCATCACATCATTCTCCTAATGATGTGATCCCGTTCATCAAATGACAGCACATGTCTATGGTTAGGAAACATAACCATCTTTGATTAGCGAGCTATTCAAGTAGAGGCATACTAGGGACTATATATTTTGTCTATGTATTCACACATGTACTAAGTTTCCGGTTAATACAATTCTAGCATGAATAATAAACATTTATCATGAATTAAGGAAATAAATAATAACTTTATTATTGCCTCTAGGGCATATTTCCTTCAGTTGGTTCCTTGGTACCTAAGCACACAAAGTGTCTTTGTTTGAGGTAGTAGCCATGTCTCATGTGGGTCCAAGGAAAGTTTAACAAGGAGAGAGTTCACCTGATGTCCAATGGCACATGTTTGATGTCTCATCGTATGTCCACTTGGAGCTTGGAGAATAGTCGTAGTGTACATGAGGATGGTCGAAGGATGCTCCGCATCAGATAGTTAGGGTCAGTGGCCTCGATCCATAACCTGCGGTTGCTGAGAGAGATGCACGTGCGGTGCAGATTGCGCACAGGCACATCTGGGCCGCCAAACTCCAACGGGCGGCACACACATGGCCAGCTTACTAGGCAGTTGCCGGATTTTGTGTCCTTCAGTCGTGCCACAGGATGTTGAGCTGCTGTGAATTGCACATCCCATTGTTCTTCTGGTTCTCCTTGAATCTAATCCCCGAACCATGATGCGGTGTAGCAGCGACAATAGAGTCATTGGCATATCGGATGATCGAGGCAAAGGGAGATCATCATCCGAGGGCATCACAGGCAATTAACTGTTATCGTCATGAGGGGTTAAATGTCGGAGCACGTCGACGACCAAGATGAACTGGTAGAGCGACATCAGGCACCTTTCCTGGTAATCAAATTAGGGATAAATGGAAACCATGCAATTACTAATGAGTGTTTTATTGTCTTTTCCTCGAAGTGAACCTTGTCGGTAATGGGTCCTGCATGACAGTATCGGAACCGGCACTCTTGCATAGGTCAAAAAACAATTTGTTGTGTGTTATCATGAGCTCTTTTGCCTCTAAAAATCTATCAGTTTTAATCGATTTTTGTGGAGAACAGAGCGCTGGTGCTGTGGAGAGAGAAAAAGGAGCATGAGGCGGCTGGAGGAGCGGGGAGAAGGGGCAGCCGATGGTGGCTCCCTTGTGGAGGAGCAGACCCAATGGAGAAGAGAAGAGGAGGCCGGCAAGGCTCGCTAACAGAGCTTGGCACAGTGTGACACACCTCAGGCTGCTAGCCAGCTCGGCACAGTGATGCCGTGGATTTGGGATTTCGATCCTTCTTATCACTTCCTCCATTTTCTTATACGAGGCACAAACTCAGATTACACGTACCGATGTAAAATTTAATGAATAATTTGTAAGACAACTTTTCTTCTTCGTTAACCGGGTTCACTAATACGCTTGCATGCATGCAAGGAAGAAATGGGAAGGAAGTAGGATAGTGTTTATTATGACTACATACATGCAAATATTAAACAAGTTGCTAGTACGAGAAAATATCATTAATTTTTGCCTCAATTACGGTTAGTGGTCTTGTATAGATGTAAAATATTTTTTTATAGTGGCCTTGTATAAGTGAATGGAGGGTGTAAAACGCTTCTCAATGTATTCATTTAAAAAAATGAATGTCAAAAAATCTTACAAATTTTTCTAAAACTATTTGCAAAATTTTGTGAGCCAACTGTGAGAATTGTTCTCCCGCATGTAGCATGGAGGATAGCAAAAGCGCGCTAGGCGGTGACCCATGTAACGCTATGTGTGTACTGCACTCATATTTTTTTTAGAACATAGACATCAAGGACTTTTAATTTTATTTTGGTTGGTCTTTTATTAAAGGGGCTTACTACGCGTCGTCCGGGTGATGCTTAGAAAACATCCGCTGCCTCGGTAGCCATAGGATCCCGAGCTCAACAACCGTCTGATCTTCTTTCCGTGGGTGTGCATCAATCTTTGCAACAAGACTTGTGTTGCACTCGGCGCTTTGTAACATGAGCCTTGTTGCGCTCTTGCTGAACCCTTTATTTTAAACAAAGCTATGTTTCAGAAACAAGACTTCTATTGCAGAAAAAATAAATACTTCGTTGTTGGCCCCTTTGCAACAAACATAGTGTTGCGCTCGCTCCCTCCCTTGCAATCAGTGGTCATTATGAAAAGTTTTGCAACAAAGATCTTATTACGATTTTTTTTGCAACAGAGGTCTTGTTACAGATTTTTTTATGCAACAGAGGTCTTGTTGCGGAACTTTTTTTTACAAATTTTCGCAACATAGCACTTGTTGCAGAAATATTTTGCAACATAGATCTTGTTGCAGAAAAGAACCCAAGAAGAGAACACCATGGAAGCTTGTTTGTGGAGAGAAAGAAAGGAGTAAGGAGAGAGAGAGGAGGGAAGGAAAAAGGGGCTGGCGATGGAGCGCCATGGGAGCTCGGCCAAGAGAGAAAGAGAAGGAGGACGAGGAAGGAGAAATGGGTTAGAGGCTGCGTCCTCTAGCGGCGCTAGATGGGAGTTGCGAGGGAGGGAGTGAAGGGAGAGAGGTCGGTGGCGCTTGCTCCTGAGAGAGATTTCCTGGAGATAAAGACCTAGGGGATAAGGTTGAGCAACGAAGATATGTGGACACGCGTCAAGCAGCCCAAGCGGTTGACGTACAGGCTATAATCAGCCGGGTGAAGGGAAGCTTTTCCCTTCATTAAATACTTTCCAAAAAATTATATAATAATTTTTGAGGATATTGTTTTCGAGAATCCTTTTGAGGATTTTTTTATATAATATCTAGGACTGCCAGTTAACGTGCAGGGGCACTACCCATAGAGCGCTTTGTGTATATTGCGTTGGCGATTTCTTTCCGCTCGCTTTTCAACCATTTAATTTTTATTTTGTTTGATTTTCTATTAAAACACTTTCCATTTTTTCTAAAATATTCTAGATTCTGTTGAGTTATAAATAATGTTCATGTTTAAAAACATTCACGGGTTTAAAAGACCTTAATAAATTTAAAAGTTGTTCATGAACGAGGAAAACAATTCATGAATTCTAAAAAAATGTTTGAAACTTTGATCATGAGTTTTAAAATTGTTCATGAATTTTTTAAAACTCCCTCCGATCCATATTAATTGACATTGCTTTAGTAGAACTGTGTACTAAAGTTATACTAAAGCAGCGTTAATTAATTCAGATCGGAGGGAGTATTAAAATTTTAAAAATATACTCATGGATTTAAAAGTGTTTGTAAATTTAAAAAGTGTTCGCGGACATGAAAAATCATAACAACTTTTTAAAAAATGTTCACAATTTTGAAGAAAACTTTTATGTATTTGAACAATGTTTACAAATTAAAATCATGTTCCTGAATACAAAAAATATTCATAAACTTGAAAAATATTGACGGAAGAAAGAGAACAGATATGAAAATGGACAGAAAAAACTGAAAAAAAGGAAGTACAACCAATAGAGATAAAAAGAAAAAAAAACTTCCCAAAATTAATTCTACAACAGATATGAAGACGAGATTGAAAAAAATAAAAATGAAAAACGAAGTAAAACCAATTGAGATATAAAAAAGAATAAAAAGGGAACAGAACTCTCCCAAAACCAGAAGGGATGGCTGGCCCAATATCGCCTGCAGGGGTCTGCATTTGCTGGACGCCTCCTGGTATGATAACCGTTGAGAGAAAAATAGTATTAATTCTACAACTGAAGAACGGCGAAGTAAAGCGTATGTAACCCTCTTCCTCTACTGCCATTGATGATGAAAGCCTTGCCGTTGCACAGGAAGGAGTGCAGCCACCCAAGCACTCCAGGCCTCACAGAACCCTCAGAGCCCGAAGCACACAATCCAAGGCGTGCCCAAGTAGAAAGTTTTGGAATGGCCCCGCTAGAATCTCTTGGTAATTTGTTGTTCTTCCTATTCCCGGGATCGAAGTAGCATTGAGCAAATACTTACTTGTGGAGCAAGCATACAAACCATGATGCAGCGATATTTGCAATCCTGTAAGTGGTCGGCAACAAGGCATGTGTTGCCCTGAAAATGTGTATGGAGATGATCCTTGTGTTTATCCCTCCGTTCCTAAATGTAAGTCTTTTTAGATGTTTCAATATGGACTACATTCAAAGCAAAATGAGTGAATCTACACTCTAAACCATGTCTATATACATCCGTATGTAGTTCATATTGAAATCTCTAAAAAGACTTATATTTAGGAACGGAGGGAGTAATACATAAGGACGGCAACGACCACTGTCAGATGCTGGCAATTTGACATACTGAATTAAACAACTACTCCCTCCGTTCCTAAATGTAAGTCTTTGTAGAGATTCCACTACGTGGACTACATACGGAGCAAACTGAATGAATCCACATTTAAAATGCATCTATATACATCCGTATGTAGTTTATAGTGAAATCTCTACAAAGACTTATATTTAGGAACGGAGGGAGTATAATTTAACAGTATGAGAAGGATGGGGCAAGGTAAGAACTGGGCCACCGTAATTTATGAGTCTTACAAGGTTAATAACTCAAATGAAAAAAAGGGAGTAGAAATGAGAAGAACACGGAGCTTTACTCTTAGATCTCTCAGAGATGATACTGCCAGATTTCGGATGAAAGATAAACTAAGCGGAACAGTGTACGAATGATATATGGAAGAGTAAGTCAACTAAGTACAACTCACAGCACAACAGTTAAATTCAGTACTCCAGTCCAATCCAATGACATGCAAATACTTGAGCTTACGAAATTCTATCCTCGTCACAGGACAGAACAATTTGATAACCTTTTGAGATAAAAGGATATTGCACACATAAACACAGTCTTCCTTTTGAGATACCTAGAAAGGAAATATGTAAATAATGCTGCTCTCTGTGTCCAGCTCAATCGTTGCATAAGTGTGCACCCATAGGAATACCAGGAACTGTAAACTTAGAGGAAAATAGGTCTCGCTACAAAAATAATAAAGAGAACTTTGAATCGCTTTCCCCAAGTGTCAAGTTACACATGTACATATGCACACAAAAAGATGATCAGCAAGGGCCCTTCAGACATGGCATTAAACTGTACTGTTATTTACGGATCTGTGTTATCAACTACTCCCTCCGTCCCACAATACAAGTTCGTTTTTCAAGCTAACATAGCTTGAAAAACGATCTTATATTGTGGGATGGAGGGAATAGGAATTTATCTGGCCATCAACTCATGGCAGCAACAGAGTGGCCAACTGAATCTGATAGCATGGCTTCTTTCTATTCAGATCATGCAGAATGGGTTCCTGGCGGTGGCTCTTTTTGAAGAACTCAAGCTCACTATTTTCTCTTCAGATCACTATTATTAATTACTAAGCTTGCTAAACTTGCTTGAGGTATAAAAAAAAAACTTAGGAATTGTAAGAGGGCTGTACACACGAAAAAAGGAAGAAGGAAGAGGCCCCTTTTGAAGAGGAAGGGCGAGGAGCCTAAACTAGGAGTCATATTATCAAAGATCTTAGCATTTCTTTACTTTCAAATGCAACATACTTACATTATTACTTATCATGAAAAGCTTACATTATAATTTTTCATGATGGTGCTACAACTAGAGCTGCATACAAAAATGCAAACCATAAAAAATTAGGCCATTATACTATGCATCATTCTTATCTTTTTCTGGCAGCAAATATTCTTCATTCATAATAAAACCGGAGGACGTACAGGAGATTGAATGAAGGTTTCAATAGCTCAAGTTTTAGTTCAGGTAGTATAATCATTAAACTTTCTCCATCATTGTAAGTTGTTGGTGCTGGAGGTTCAGAGAAAACCAACTAGCTTGATAACGTAGAATAGTCCATCGATTTCATTATAATTGCCCTCAGCCCAAAATGCACTAGATATGCTCAGGTTCAGAGAACTCCAAATAGCATGATACAGTAGCAAGATCTCAATAAACTAAGTGTTAACATCCGCCATGGTATGCTCCTATATATTAGTAATCTTTTCACCATTAGCAAACGCATCACGCACCAGACTGCCCTTCCGTAGAGATGGCTTGCTAATTAGGAACAATGCCCATAGGATGCACGTCTAGCAGCTAAGGACCGGCCCAGAACACCATTGGTGGCACCATCACCCAGTTCAATCTTGGTGAGCGCATGGAAGAGACACTTGTACACATTGTTGAGAGGGAACTCCGGGCCATGACAATTGACAAGGCTTATCTGCCATGCCCAGTGCATCAACTGACTTCATCAAAAAATTGGTACTTTGCAGGGAGCAAATGTATTTGTTCCCGATATTTCCCCTTTCCTGAAAAGAGGGACAACAACAACGAACTAGTTGAAGCTTCAAGTGAGATGCTCTTCCCATCAACTTTAGACATATATTTTCCAGCCTTGACTATCTCCCCCTTTTCCAATAAAGTTCTGATGATATCATTTATAAGACGAGAGCTAGGAGCACAACCACTCTTCTCCATTGATGAAAACATATCTTCAGCTTCTTCCACTGATCCTTCTTTTAGAAGATTTTTTTATCATTATTCCATACGTGGAAGCATTGGGTACCAAACCACTGGTTGATATAGCAGCAAACAACTTGTTAGCTTCTTCTCTTCTCTGAACCTTGTACATTGCATTAATCATGGTATTGAGTATTATAATATTGAACTTCACATTTAGTGCACCTAAGTTTTGGAACAGGGCGATTGCTTCATCGGTGCAATCATTTCTACAAAGTCCTCTAAGAAATATGTCGTATGTATGCATGCTCACAGGTGTTCCACTTCCGATCATCTCATGGAGCATTTTCTTTGCAGCAACTGTTCTCCCAGTATGAAATAATCCCTCCAGTATGATGTTATATGTAACATTTCTTATGCAACATTTCTCTGAACAGAATCAACCCATCATCGATCCTTCCACTTTTACAATATCCACTGACAAGTGTACTATACGTAATGGCATCAGGCTCAATGCCAGCTGATGTCATGACATCAAGTACCATGAATGCTTTGCCCATCTCACCGACTAGGCAATATCCGTCAATCAGCGTATTAAACATAATGATGTTAGGTCTCTCACCTATGTCTTTAACCAAGTCAAAGATATGGTGTGCATCCATAACCCTTCCTTCTTTGCATAGACTGTCTACTATTGAACTGAAGAATGCAATGTTTGGACAAGGAATACCTTTGTTCATCATTTCATATACTAACTCGCCATGTGTACAGAAACCCTGAATTAGGGATTGATAAACAACTGTGTCTGGTTGTACTCCTGTACCAATCATCTGACTGAACTTATCCATAGCATCAGCCAGCCTACCCATTTTGCAAAGTGCAGATATTAGAGTTGAATAGGTGAATACATCTGGACTCAGTCCTTGTCCCCGCATTTCAGTAAGTATGAGCACAGCTTCATCCATCATTCTTCGTTTAGCATATGCATTAATTAATATGTTGAAAACATAGCAGTTGGCCACAATACCGTCGCCTTCCATTGAATTGAAGAGACTCATCATATCAGCAAAGCTTCCTTCATTGGCATACCCATGAAGAAGAATAGTGTAGGAGACAATATTAGGTCTGTGGCCCTTGGCAGCCATGGAATCGAAAATTTCAGCAGCTTCTTTGCTTCTTCCATGCTTGCAAAGGGAGTCCATGAACGAGTTCCAACTGACAATATCTGGTATAAGACCCCTGCTTGTCATTTCTCTGAACATTTTAGTCGCCTCTTTCCACCGGTCCAAAGTGGAATATCCATGGATCATGCTAGTATACATCACCTTATTCGGTGGAACACCGCTATCAACCATCTGCCGAAGGAACAACTCTGCTTTGTCCATTGCTCCAGCCTTGCACAATGCATCGATAATCGAGCTATACGTCACCACATCAGGCACAACCCCTTGCCGCATCATTTCATGGAATAGATTGCATGCCTTGCCTACTTCGCCTTCCTTAAAGAAGCCGTGGATGAGCGTG
>NC_041381.1:106126223-106133728 GCF_002162155.2 Triticum dicoccoides | reverse complement strand
TGCCATCACCTGGAGCAGATCGAGTGCTTGCTGGCTCCTGCTGTCGTCACATAAGCTCTTTAGAACTATGTTGTATGAGAAGGAATTAGGCACACAGCCGAGGACGGACATCCTATGAAGCAGCACGTTCACAGCTTCATCTGCCGGTTTTGCACAGCAGAGGCACTTGAGGACGGTGCTGGCGGTGACCTCGTTCGCTTTGAGGCCGGTCCTTAGGAGGCGGCTGAAGTAGGCAAGCCCTAGGTCTGAACGACCCACGCGGCAGCAGCAGTTCATCAGGATGTTGTAGGTGTGGACTGTGGGCGGCGCCACCCGTGGACCGGCTTCTTCTCCGTATACGCGGTTGAAGAGCGTGAGGGCAAGGGAGGGGCCGTCTCTGCAGGCGTCGGTGTCTCGCGCACGGGCAAGGCCGGCGAGGAAGCCGTTCAGGGCTTGCCCGGGGACCGGAGTGGACTGCCGCAGCAATTGGTCGAACAGCTGGTGTGCGTCTTGTGGGCTGAGCGTCCCGGCGCGGACGCTCTCTGTGGCAGCGGCAAAGGCGGCGTGCGGAGACCAGGAGCGTGAGGGCGGCGAGGTGGGAGTGAAGGAGGAGGAGCGGCGGCGGAGGAGGTGGAGGCTGGGACATCGGCGTGGGGAGGCGGGACGGGCGCTGTGCGCGTACTGGACTGGACTGGACTGTATAGCTTTGCTTCGCTTGTGGAGCCAGATCATACTGTCATATCCCACTCCTATATTTTTCTATCACAAATAGTATTTGCCAAGATCTAATATGTTTTGAGGCAAATCTATATGTATGATTTTTAAATTAAAAATGTAAATAATTTAAATGATACTTGTAGTCAAGATCTAAGATTTGACTGAACGCATGTGCAAAACGTCACTGTCACGAACTCATCTACGCTAGATTGGATCGAGAAGGGAAAGGGGGATGAGTCGAGACTTAGGAGAGAAGGTTCCTTCCAAGGAAGGAGGCAGATACAGGGTAGGTGAGGAGAGTTCAGAATCTGTTTCAACACACACACACACGATGGCACCAGCTGGCTAAATAGTCGTGCCCACACTTGGCCAAACGCCTTACAGGTGGGTCCGTGCCAGCAGGCAGCGAGGCCCACCGATTCACACGTCCATCGTAGCAGCTCCTGGTGCTGCCGGTGTGACATTCCCCTCTCCTTCAGAGCGAGCGTCATCTTCAGAAACTCCTTGATGTTCTTCATCTCCTGCTGTTGGCTCCCCCAAGGCCGGCGCGTGAGGAAATCGCTGACGAAGAGTGTCGTAGTCCTCCCAAGTGATCGCCTCCGTGTCGTTGCGCCAACGCACCTTGACTTGCACCAGAGCGCTGGCACCGCGCTTGACCATGCGACGCTCCAATATCTCCACTGGTTCGTCGTTGCGACCGGCAAGTTCGGGTGGACTTGGTAGCTCGGAGAAGACTGGAGTATAGTTGGGGGTGAATGGCTTGAGCTGGGAGACGTGAAAGACAGGGTGAATTTTACTGTCCGCCGGCAGCTCCAGTTTGTACGCCAGCTTGCCGTTCTTGTCGAGCACCACAAACGGCCCAAAGTACTTGTAAGCCAGCTTGGCGCAGGGTCTGTTCGCCACCGACGACTGCGCGTATGGCTGGAGTTTGAGGAGCACGACGTCGCCCACCTCGAAGGAGCGCTCGGAGCGATGTCGGTCAGCCTGCTTCTTGAAGCGATGCTGGGCGCGGAGAATCTGTTCCCGAAGACGCGCCGTGTGAAGTCTCCAATCCTAGGGCTCGCCGTCGATCATGGGCACCGTCTTGTCGTCCCAAAGTGTCATGGCCCCCAGGTTCGGCTCGACGCCATACAATGCTTTGAAGGGGGTGCATTGTATCGACGAGTGGAACGACGAGTTGTACCAGAACTTCGCTATCGGAAGCCAGCATCGCCATTGCCGGGGAGCGTCGTGCACTGCGCAACGCAAGTACATCTCCATGCACTGGTTGACGCGTTCGCTCTGGCCGTCCGTTTGAGGGTGGTAGGCAGTGGAGAAGAGTAACTTGGTGCCTGCGTTGGTGAAGAGCTCGCGCCAGAGTGCGCTGGTGAAGACGCGGTCGCGGTCGGAGACGATGGAGCTAGGGATGCCGTGCAGCTTGACAATCTGGTCCCAAAAAACCTTGGCCACCTGAGGAGCCTTGAATGGATGACGAAGAGGGATGAAGTATGCTGATTTGGTCAGCCTGTCCACCACCACCATGATGGAGTTGAAGCCCTCTGAAGATGGTAATCCCTCAACAAAATCCATGGTGAGGTCGCGCCAGGGGGCTGTTGGCACGGGCAGGGGCGCCAGCGCGCCAGCCGGCCAGGACTGCTCGTGTTTGGCGTGTTGACAAACAGGGCACTACCGGACGTAGTCAGAGACGTCGGTCTTCAGTCCGTCCCAGATGAAGAGCTTCTTGATGCGCTGGTAGGTGGCCGTGGCGCCAGAGTGGCCACCGAGCGCACTGTCGTGCAGCGCACTGATGATCTTTGTGCGCAATGCCCTGTTCTTGCCGATCCACAGGCGCTCCTGCTTGCGGATGAGCCCTTTGTAGAGTTCATAGCCATCGTCGTCGGGACTGTGGATCGCGAGGCGCGCCAGGCGATCCTGCGCATCGGCGTCCGTGGCGTACGAATTTGCCACCTCCTGCCCCCACGCGGGGCTGACAGATGGAGAGCGTGTCGAGGCTGAGTGTCGCGCCCACGCGAGAGAAAGCATCCGCAACTCCGTTTTCGCTGCCGCACCTGTAGCGGAACTAAAACTGCAGTCCCACCAGCTTGGCCATGGCCTTGCGCTGCAAATCAGTGACGAGCTGCTGATCTTGCAAGTTGCAGAGGCTTTTGTGATCCGTGATGATGGTGAAGGGGCCCCTCTACAGGTACGTGCGCCATTTCTCGACGGCCATCATGACGGCGATGAACTCCTTCTCGTACGCCGACAGCTTCTGGTTGCGCACCCCCAGGGCTTTGTTGAGGAACGCCATGGGGTGCCCCTCCTGTGCCAGCACTGTGCCCACGCCCGTGTCGCAAGCGTCCATTTCGATCACAAATGGACGTGCAAAATCTAGGAGCGCGAGCACCGGCGCGGTCACCATGGCGCACTTGAGGAGATCGAATGCCACCTAAGCTTTTTCTGTTCACTCAAAGCCCTTCTTGGTCAGCAGACTTGTCAGTGGCTTGGCAATGATGCTGTAGTGCGCAATGAACTTGTTGTAGTAGCCGGTGAGGCCGAGGAAGCCGCGGAGCTCGGTGGCAGTTGCAGGAACCGGCCATGCCACCATTGCTTGTGTCTTCTCTGGGTCCGTGGCTACGCCTTGCTTGGAGATGATGTGGCCCAGATAAGAGATGCTGTCTTGCGCGAACGAGCATTTGGATTCCTTCACGAATAGTTGGTGCTCCCGAAGCAGAGCGAGAACGAGGCAAAGATGTTCCAGGTGCTCGTCCAGAGTTTCACTGAAGATCAAAATGTCATCCAAGAATATAATAACGAATTTACGCACGTACTTGGAGAAGATTTGATTCATAAGGCACTGGAACGTTGCCGGCGCGTTCGTCAGTCCGAACGGCATGACCTTGAAGTGAAAATGGCCATGGTGCGTCTTGAACACCGTCTTCTCTTTGTCGCCCGCGCGCATGCGAATCTGGTGGTAACCAGCGCGGAGGTCCAGCTTGGAGAAGAAGGCCGCACCAGCCAGCTCGTCGAGCAATTCGTCGATGATGGGCAGGGGGAATCTGTTCTTGACCGTGGCGTCGTTGAGCCGGCGATAGTCGACGCAAAAGCGCCAGGTGCCGTCCTTCTTCTTGATGAGGAGCACGGGCGCGGCGAACGGGCTCATGTTGTGCTCGATGACGCCCGACTGGAGCATCTCTTGAACTTGGCGTTCGATCTCGTCCTTCTGGAGTGGCGAGTAGCGATACGGGCGCAAGTTTGCAGGGCGCGCGTCGTCGACGAGGGTGATCGTGTGATCATAGCGACGGTGAGGAGGCAGGCCCTTGGGTTCGGCGATCACGTCAGCGAAGTCCGTCATAACACTCTGTACACTTGGAGGGATTTTGTTTGAAGATGGCTCGGGCGCACGAGGCAGGTCCAGCATGGCCATGTACCAAATGTCGTTGCCGGCGTGCCATTTGCGCAACTGCTCGGGCTCGATCTCCTCCACCTGCTGATGCTGCTTCGGTCGAATGCCTTGCAGGGTGATCATGGCGCCGTGGTACTCGAACGAGAGCGTCTTGTCAAGCCAGTGGCAGCTCATGGGGCTGAACTGCTCGAGCCAGTCCATGCCGAGCACGCCGTCGTAAGCACCCAGCTCCAGTTGACGCATGTCGGTGGTGAAGGTGTGGCCCTAAATCCACCAATTCAGCCCTTGCACCATGCTGTTGCAGGTCATGCGCTCGCCATTAGACACCCTGACTTCCACCGGGGGTACAAGAACCGTGGTGGCGTGCACGCGGTCGGCGAACGCCTTGGACACGAAGCTGTGCGTGCTCCCGGAGTCCACCAAGAGCAGCATGACTTGGTTGCCCACGAGTGCGCGCAGGCGAATGGTGTGCGGCGACTCAGTGCCGGCGACCGCATGGGTGGAGAGCACGCAGCATTCCGGCTCCGGTTCTTGATCCGCAGGTGCGTCGAGCAGGTCGAGAGCGTGCACGGCGTCGTCGCTCAGCACCTCCCCATACTCGTCGACCTGAATCGTCAGCAGCTGCGTGGCCTGCTTGCATCGATGCTCGCGGGAGTAGCGGTCGCCGCATTTGAAGCAGAGTCCGTTGGCGCGGCGATGTTCTCGCAGTTGTCGCTCGCGTGCCAGATCGTTGTTGGGAGCGGCCGCGCCGCCTGGTCGGGGCGCCCCCACTGCTCGAGGAGGAGGCTGTAGCAGCGGCGGTGGTGGTCGCCCGGCCGGAATGATCCGCGGTCGAGCATGTTGCGTGCCAGCCTCTTCTTCGACGATCCGGGCCAGCACAGCCGCGCGGGTGATGCTCGACGGCTCCTGAAGGCGAACCGCAGCCCACAGATCGTCCCGCAAGCCCAGCAGAAATTGTGTGATGAACAGCTTGGGGTTGAGCGACGCGTCAAGGGCGAGCAGATGATACATGTGGGTCTCGAACACCGTTCTGTACCCCACGACGGTGCCGGTCTGACGAAGCTGCAGCAGTTTATGCATCTCTGTCTCGAATTCGTCTGGGGCAAATTCAGTGATAATCGCTGCGGTGAACTCCTCCCACGTTGGTGACCAATGTGTCTGTCGGTACGCCTGGTACCAGCGCGCGGCATGGCCGTCGATGTAGAGCGACGCCGTGGTGACCCAGCTGTGCGGAGGGATGTGGTAGAGGTCGAAGTAGGTGATGCAGCGGTCGATCCAGAGGCTGGGCGCGTCGCCGTCGAAGTGCGGGAAGTCGTGCTTTGGCGGCTTGACCATGTACTCCTCACGGTGCCCAGTGTCGCGGCCCGCCATGAACACGTTCGTCTGCCCCACGCCTGCGTACGGTAGAGTGTGCCGCGTGGGGAGCAGCGGTGGGCCGTTGTTGGCGAGGCGGACAGCGGGGCCTGGACGGCGCGATCCGCGGACGTGCTCCAACGATGTTACCGTAGAGGCTTGGGTGTCGCCGTCGTGGTGGTCGGTGGTGTTCGGTTGGTGGTGCTCTGCGGTCGGAGAAGGTGGAAGCTCGCGTTGCTGCTGCCGAACTTCATCGACGTCTGCTTGTGTAAGATCCAGCTGCTCGTGGATGTTTGCCAGATCCGCGGAGACCTGCGTGTTGAACGCGATCTGGGCCTCGCGCTGCTTGTCGCTCGCCATCGTGGTTTCGTCGAAGCGCTTCAAGAGCGCCTGCAACATGGTTTTGAGCTCTCCCGTGGATTCCGGCATGGCTGTGATGATGTGACGCGTCTGGGCGAAGGGTTTGCTGCGCGGCGCCGTCGCCCTCACTCCAAATCCGTCCAACCCCGCTGGGGATTTTGCGTGGATCTAGCCAGAGCAAGACTGCACCCGCAGCGGTGGGTGCTACGGCAGATTGAGAGGATGTGAGGGCAACGAAAATTTTGGTGGGCAGCAACCTAGCTCTGATTACCAACTGTCATGAACTCATCTACGCTGGATCGGATCGAGAAGGGAAAGGGGGATGAGTCGAGACTTGGGAGAGAAGGTTCCTTCCAAGGGAGGAGGCAGATACAAGGTAGGTGAGGAGAGTTCAGAATCAGTTTCAACACACACACACACACACGATGGCACCAGCTGGCTAAATAGCCGTGCCCACACTTGGCCAAACGCCTTACAGGTGGGTCCGTGCCAGCAGGCAGCGGGGCCCACCAATTCACACGTCCACCGTAGCAGCTCCTGGTGCTGCCAGTGTGACAGTCACTTTATTTATGATGTGGAGGGAGTAAGATTAATCCAACGAGCGTATGTCATTATCTAGAATAATGAGTTTTCTCCTCACAACTTGTGTGATAGGAAACACGGCCAGGGTTTCTTTCATCGATTGGGTGGCCAACACGTCAAGATTCATGTGGCCAACTCGTTGTGCGCCGCCGCCCTCGTCATTGGAAAGGGCAAGGCGAGGGGCGGGCAGACCGGGACGGCACCCGTTGCTGACACGGTCATGCGCATGGCGGCAGCAGAGGAAGCCGAGCAGTATAGCTTTGCTTCGCTTGTGGTGGCAAATCAGAACTGCTATGGCCCATACATGCCTTTTCGTCGCTAGAAGGAACATGACTATGGCGACGGGGCGGCCGACGACGAAGGTCCCATCGACCAGGAAGGCCATGCAGATGAAGGTCCGCCCCGACCGCCCCTGAGCTCCTTCTCGTCGTAGGGGATGTTATAGTTGCTTCCGCCTTCGTGTCACATGCCCATGAGCTCCTCCTCATCGTACCAGGGTGTAAGGCACCAATCATCGAGCAACTATGTTGAGGAGTTCCAAAATCCGGACACAGGCGCACGCGTGTGGCTTGGCACCTTCAACACCACAGAGGTGTCGGCACGCGTATGACACAACGAGGAGTTGGACAAGACTCAACTTCCCCGCCGATGCTCCCTCCACGGCCTTCCTCGCGCCTCGCGTTAAGGATATCTCTTGAGCCAAGGAGAAGGAGCACTGCAAGGCCAAGGCACCTCCTCCTCCTTAAGGACCTATTTCTAGTGTCGCGTTAAGGAGGTGGCTGGAGTTAAGGAGCTATTTCCAGTGTCGGACTGGTCGTCTGTCCTGCCTCCTCCCCGGCTCTCCGGCACCCCCTACTCCTGTTGAGTCGATCCAGAAGATGGTGCTGCCCCCGGTTGCGGCGCTGGCTCCCGGCCTGCTCTCTCCGGCTCCGGCGGCGGCCTTCGATGGCGTCGTGCCGACCTCGGTTGCGACCCCTTCTCCGGCGCCTCTCCCTGTGGTCGTCCGGCCACCTCCGGTCGAGTCCCCGCCGCCACTGCTGCCGCTGGTGGACCTGGCCCCGCTCGGCGCCTCCCCTGCTCCTCCTCCGATGTGTTCGACTCCGACTCCATTGCTCCTCGGCTACGCTGGGCC
>NC_041381.1:106105088-106125851 GCF_002162155.2 Triticum dicoccoides | reverse complement strand
ATCCCTACTCCCGACGCGGCCGGTCTGCCTCCTCCCCGGTGACTGCTTCCCGCCGGAGCGCTCGGCTTGACGCTGCGCGTCCGAGGGCAGTCCGGCTCTGCCCATCCACGAGTGGGCGGAGCTCCGTGCTGCAGCTCGGAACCTGGAGCCAGGTACGCCTGCAGTTCCCCCTCGGCATCTACCTGTTCCTTCTCTGCTCTCGAGTCAGTTCCTCTTGGTAACCTTTGCGAAGGTTGCGACGGACTCCGCGATCATCTTCAGGGGGGAAGCGGCTCCCCCCTTAGTCCAGATCAAGGCCATTAGGGCCCACGAGATTCTTGACGGGAGGCTTGCGGAGGCCCATGCGGCTCTGCTTTCGCCTTCCGCTACCCCACCTTCTGTGGTGGATGCCTCCCCGGCGCCGCCTAGGCGGACTGGTGGCCTTCTCCCGCTCGCCGCGACCGAGCTCCGTAGTCGCACCCGCTCCCGCACCGCTGCCCTCCGCGCCCAAAGCGCCTCTCGTGTCCTAGGGTCAAGCATCTCCCCAATGGCGCCTTAATGCGGGTCCTCTTCTGGAACATCCGCGGTTTCGGCCATGATGGCTGTCACCGCCAACTCGTGGAATACATGCGTGATGAACACATTGACATTGTCGCCATCCAAGAAACCATGCGTACAGAATTCTCGCTTCTGGAGCTTGACCGTCTGAGCTCCCACCTCTTTGCTTGGCATTGGCTCCCTTCTAGTGGGAACACCGACCATTCGGGGGCATCCTTTTAGGTGTAAAGGATGCCACCTTCGAGGTGGGTAGCATAGACCGAGGGCAATTCTTTGTTAGCATGGAACTCTACGAGCGACACTTAACTTCAAATGGGAGGTCATCATCGTCTACGGGCCGGCAGACCATAGCAGGTCTGCTCCCTTCCTCGAGGAGGTCCACCGGAAGATTTCGGCAACCTCTCTTCCGATGGTGGTTGGAGGCGATTTTAACCTCCTTCGGGTCGCGGAAGACAAGAGCAATGCGAATGTAAACTTTGCACACATGCAAATGTTTAATGACTTCATTGTTGATCTTGGTCTCCGCGAGATTGATAGGATTGGTGCCAGGTTCACCTGGACCAATCGGCAGGCATCCCCGACCCAGTCTGTCCTGGACAGGGTCCTAGTTTCCCTGGAATGGGACCTCCGCTGCCCCCTAGCTTCCCTTTGTGCCATCACCCGGATTGGCTCTGACCACGTGCCCCTCCTCTTGTCCTCCGCCAATGAGCGGCCGCTGATTCCCTCTCGATTCCGGTTTGAGACCTTCTGGCTGTCCCAAACCGGTTTTGTGGCGGCAGTTGGCGCCCGCTGGGTGGAGGCTCGCGCACACCCCTACCCCCGCCCTCCATCGACCATTGACTCGTGGCACTTCTGTGCCAAGCGTGGCCGATAGTTCATGAAGGGTTGGGGTTCCAGCCAAGGACGAGACCTCCATGATCGCAAGAAGGCCTTGTTGACCACCATTCAGGCCCTTGACCTGCGTGCGGACACGGTTGGCCTCTCTCCTGACGAGTGGCTCTCTCGCTATGACTTAGAAGATCAGCTCTCCGTCATCTACACTAATGAGAAGGCCTATTGGCGTCTCCGCGGTGCCCAGAAATGGGTTTTGAAGGGCGACGCGAACACAACCTACTTTCAAGCCATCGTGAATGGCCGCCGTAGATGAAACACCATCCCCCTCCTATGGGATGGCGCGACCCTCCTGCAGGAACCCCGTGACATTCGGACCCATGTTGACGGGTTCTATAGGTCCTTGTTCTCTGCCTCTCCTAGGAGCGGCCTTTCTCTGGCCCCTGATTGCTGGACCGGCTCCCAGCTGGTTTCTGATGCGGAGAACTCGGCCCTTACGGCCCCCTTCTCCGAGAGTGAGGTCTGGGCTACCATTAGTGGCATGAACCCTACCTCAGCTCTGGATCCAGACGACCTCCTAGTTAAATTCTTCCAGAACTTCTGGAACATGATTAAACCGGAGGTCATGGCCAAGGCCATACCTCAAAAATCCGGGCCCCGGTGCAAAATCACAATTTAGGCCCCATTTAAGGGCCAAAATAAAATCTTTATTACTTTGAACTATTAATGTAGTATCTTGTACTCTTAGAATCGTGCCTATGTCTAGAAG
Organism: Triticum dicoccoides; assembly: GCF_002162155.2. Lineage (NCBI taxonomy): Eukaryota > Viridiplantae > Streptophyta > Magnoliopsida > Poales > Poaceae > Triticum > Triticum dicoccoides. The sequence continues at coordinate 106,123,714 of NC_041381.1, read as the reverse complement.
ACATCTCCGAAAACTATAATGCAAGCCCGATGAATAAATTCATAAAAGAGCAGCAAATTAACTTAAGAGAAGTGGTATGCAAAACAAAAAGGGACAAATAACCTACCGTTGTTGATTGTTGAGGGATGTACAAGAAATGCTGGTGCGTTGGACTCTGATTTCTCTGCACCTCGACGAAGAGAAAGAAAAGAGTGTGTGAGGTAGCAGTCACCATAGTAGCCTAATGAATCAGCAGTTTATTGCCATCAATGGCTCTGTTTCCCAAAAATGTGAATTCACTAAGAATCGAGGGAGGAGCCGAGGAGACGAAGGACTGCAGACTGCTTCGAGTCCCATGAAAGTGAGACCGTGACATGACTGGCCTGTGGGCTCACGTCAGCAAGTTGGGCCATGATTTGCTTATTCTCTTATTAATACCTGATTAGCTCAAAAAAATAAAAAATTGGGGCATGTCTAAAAAAAATTGGGCCCCCCAGATTATGGGGGGCCCATGCAGCTGCTCCGGCTGCACCTGCCCACATACGGGCCTCGTCATGGCCATCTTCGACAAGTTCTATGTTGGGTCCATCAACCTTGGACGCCTCAACTTTGGGATCATCTCTCTCATTCCTAAGGTGCCTGGCGCTTCCAACATCCACCAGTTTCGTCCGATCACGGTCATCAATGTGATTTTCCGGATTCTGGCAAAAGGGTATGCCAATAGGGTGACCCGTCTTGCTGACCACGTTACCCACCCCAACCAGTCCGCCTTCATTCAAGGACGGCATATTCTGGATGGAGTGATTGTCCTTCATGAAGTCCTCCATGAGGTCCGCTCCAAACACCTCAAGGCGGTATTCCTGAAGATTGATTTCCATAAGGCTTATGACACTGTTAATTGGCCCTTCCTTCAGGAAGCTTTGCTCCGGAAGGGCTTTGACGACCGCCGGATCACCAGAGTAATGCAGATGGTCTCCTGCGGTCGCATTGCCATGAACATCAATGGGGAGATCGGCCCTTACTTCCCCACCCTCTGTGGGGTTAGACAAGGCGACCCATTCTCCCAGTTCTTGTTCAATATGGTAGTGGGCGCTCTTGCCGCCATCCTGGATAAGGCTAAGGCTGCTGGCCATATTCGTGGGATCACCCCCTGATACGTCTCCAACGTATCTACTTTTTCAAACACTTTTGCCCTTGTTTTGGACTCTAACTTGCATGATTTGAATGAAACTAACCCGGACTGACGCTGTTTTCAGCAGAACTGCCATGATGTTGTTTTATGTGTAGAAAAGAAAAGTTCTCGGAATGTCCTGGAAATCCACGGAGGCACTTTTCAGAATTAATAAGAATTTTTGGCGAAAGAATCAAGGCCAGGGGGACCACGGGCTGTTCATGAGATAGGGGGGCGCCCCCCTAGGGCGCGCCCTCCTATCTCGTGGGGCCCCTGGACCTCCTCCGACCTCAACTCCAACTCCATATATACCATCTCGGGGAGAGAAAAAAATCAAAGAGAAAGTTTCATCGCGTTTCACGACACGGAGCCGCCGCCAAGCCCTAATCTCTCTCGGGAGGGCTGATCTGGAGTTCGTTCGGGGCTCCGGAGAGGGGGATTCATCGTTGTCATCATCATCAACCATCCTCCATCACCAATTTCATGATGCTCATCGCCGTGCGTGAGTAATTCCATCGTAGGCTTGCTGGACGGTGATGGGTTGGATGAGATTTACCATGTAATCAAATTAGTTTTGTTAGGGTTTGATCCCTAGTATCCATTATGTTCTGAGATTGATGTTGCTATGACTTTGCTATGCTTAATGCTTGTCACTAGGGCCCGAGTGCCATGATTTCAGATCTGAACCTATTATGTTTTCATGAATATATGTGTGTTCTTGATCCTATCTTGCAAGTCTATAGTTGCCTATTATGTGTTATGATCTGACAACCCCGAAGTGACAATAATCGGGATACTTCTTGGTGGTGACCATAGTTTGAGGAGTTCATGTATTCACTATGTGCTAATGCTTTGTTCCGGTTCTCTATTACAATGAAGCCTTAATATCCCTTAGTTTCCGTAAGGACCCCGCTGAACACGGGAGGGTAGGACAAAAGATGTCATGCAAGTTCTTTTCCATAAGCACGTATGACTATTTACGGAATACATGCCTACATTACATTGATGAATTGGAGCTAGTTCTATATCACCCTATGTTATAACTATTGCATGAGGAATCGCATCCGGCATAATTATCCATCATTGATCCATTGCCTACGAGCTTTTCATATATTGTTCTTCGCTTATTTACTTTTCAGTTGCTACTGTTACAACTACTACAAAAACCCAAAAACATCTATCTTTACTATTGCTACCGTTACCTTTATTATCATACCAGTTTTGCTACTAAACACTTTGCTGCAGATACTAAGTTATCCAGGTGTGGTTGAATTGACAACTCAACTGCTAATACTCAAGAATATTCTTTGGCTCCCCTTGTGTCGAATCAATAAATTTGGGTTGAATACTCTACCTCGAAAGCTGTTGCAATCCCCTATACTTGTGGGTTATCAAGACTAATTTCTGGCGCCGTTGCCAGGGAGCATAGCTCTATTCTCTGAGTCACTTGGGATTTATATCTGTTGATCACTATGAAGAACTTGAAAGACGATCGAACTACTATTTTGCCCTCAACTACGAGGGGAGGTAAGGAACTGCCATCTAGCCTTGCACTAGATTCTCCTTTCGTTATTAGTAAGCTTGCGACACCTAAACCTACTACTGCTATGAATTCTGATATGTCGCATGTTATTAATGATGCCACTTCTGCTATGCATGATGAAACTACTTCTGTGCGTGATACTACTTTGCCATTAGGTGAATTTCTAGATGAACAACTTGCTAGATTTAGGGGGAATGAAATTACTGAAGATCCTATTACTGATGATAGTGATGATGAAGGTCCCCCCAATGATTACGTTTTACATGTTGTTCCTAAGGGTTATGCTATGAATGAAACAGCTGCTATGGAAATTCTTGCTTGCAATGATAGAAATGATCTTAAAAAATTATTAGCTAAATGGAAGCAGCAGTCTCTTAATGCTAGAATGAAACCCGATCCTGCTTTTGCTACTTCACCTATCTGTGTTACTGATAAGGATTATGAATTCTCTGTTGATCCTGATATTATTACTTTAGTTGAATCTGATCCTTTTTATGGCCTTGAATCTGAAACTGTCATGGCACATCTTACCAAGTTGAATGATATAGCCACCCTGTTTACTAATGATGAGAAGTCTCGCTATTTGTATATCCTTAAGATATTTCCTTTATCATTAAAGGGTGATGCTAAGACTTGGGATAATTCTCTTGCTCCTGGTTGTGTGTGTAGTCCCGATGATATGATTTATTACTTCTCTGCTAAATATTTCCCTGCTCATAAGAAACAAGCTGCCTTGCGGGAAATATATAATTTTGTGCAAATCAAAGAAGAGAGTCTCCCGCAAGCTTGGGGGAGGCTTCTCCGGTTACTTAATGCTTTGCCTAATCATCCTCTTAAGAAAAATGAAATACTTGATATCTTTTAGAATGGACTAACCGATGCTTCCAAGGACTACTTGGATAGTTGTGCTGGTTGTGTTTTCAGGGAAAGAACAGTCGACGAAGCTGAAATACTATTGAATAATATGTTGAGTAATGAAAATAATTGGACTCTTCTCGAGCCAGTTCATGAAGTAATTCCTGAACCAATTGAGCCAACTCCTAAGCCTATTCCTAAACCCACTCCGAAGAAGAGAGGTGTTTTATTTCTCAGTCCTGAAGATACGCAAGAGGCAAAGAAATCAATGAAAGAAAAAGGTATTAAAGCTGAAGATGTTAAGAATTTACCTCCTATTGAAGAAATACATGGTCTGAATATACCGCCTGAAGAACCACATTGTCTTGATAACCCGACACAGGTAGTGAAGGTAAATTCTCTCTATAGATATGATAAAGTTGAAATACCCTCTACTAAATTTCATAGCCCATGCTTAGATGAATTTGATGACTTTATGGCTAGACAAGAAAGTTTTAATGCTTATGTTGGTAGAGAGTTAAAGAACAATGCTTTCAAGATAGGACGCATAGGTGATAATCTGGCCAGTTAAAGATGAACTTCACCGCGTTAGCAAATATGCTTCTATGGTTGCTACTCAAGCTGAGAAAGTACTTAATGCTCAAAATGATTTGCTTGATGAATTGAATAATAAAAATGACTTTGCGGTTAGAGTGGATACTAGAACTGGTAGAATGACTCAGGAACCTTTGTATCCTGAAGGCCACCCTAAGAAAATCAAGCAAGATTCTCAGAGAAATAATTTAGAGGCACCTAGTTCTTCTAAAAAGAAGAAGAAGAAAGATGATAGAACTTTGCATGCTTCTAGTGAACCTACTGTAGACACACCTGAGAATCCCAATGATATTTCTATTTCAGATGCTGAAACACAATCAGGTGATGAACATGAACCTAGTGATAATTTAATGATAATGTTCATGTTGATGCTCAACCTAGCAAAGACAATGATGTAGAGATTGAACCTGTTGTTGATCTTGATAACCCACAATCAAAGAATCAATGTTATGATAAGATAGATTTTGTTGCTAGGAAGCACGGTAAAGAAAGAGAACCATGGGTTCAGAAACCCATGCCCTTTCCTCCTAAACCATCCAAGTCAAAGGATGATGAGGATTTTGAGCGCTTTGCTGAAATGATTAGACCTATTTTCTTACGTATGCACTTAACTGATATGCTTAAAGTAAATCCTTATGCTAAGTATATGAAGGATATCATCACAAATAAAAGAAAGATACCGGAAGCTGAAATTTCCACCATGCTTGCTAATTACACTTTTAAAGGTGGAATACCAAAGAAACTTGGAGATCCGGGTGTACCAACTATACCATGCTCCATTAAAAGAAATTATGTTAGAACTGCTTTATGTGATCTTGGAGCTGGTGTTAGTGTTATGCCTCTCTCTTTATATCGTAGACGTGAATTGAATAAGTTGACACCTATTGAAATATCTTTGCAAATGGCTGATAAATCAACTGCTATACCTGTCGGTATTTGTGAGGATGTGCCTGTTGTGGTTGCAAATGTCACTATCTTAACGGACTTTGTTATTCTTGATATTCCTAAGGACGATAGTATGTCTATTATCCTTGGTAGACCTTTTCCTAATACTGTAGGGGCTGTTATTGATTGCAACAAAGGCAATGTCACTTTTCATGTTAATGGTAATGAGCATACGGTACACTTTCCAAGGAAACAATCTCAAGTTCATAGCATCAATTCTATTGAAAAAGTTCCAACTATTATTTTTGGAGATTTTGAATTTCCTCTCCCTACTGTCAAGAAAAAGTATGATATTCTTATTGTTGGGGATTTCCATATCCCCGTTGAGGTAACTTAGTGTTATTCGAAATTTCTCCGGTTCCATGTTATTCGGAATGAGTTTGTTGACAAGACTTGATCAACCTTGTTAGTGGGTTCATTTTGATGATCACGAGATGGAGGAAACTAGAAGGCACAACCTTCTGTACCCTCTTTTTACTTTTTGTTATTAAGAATAAATAAAGCAAAAATATTATTATCTGTCTGTTTTCTAAATTATCCGTGCATTAAAAAATAGTCCGAAAATAAAAGTGCTCCAAATGCCCTGCAAATTTAGTATGATTTTTTCTGGAATATTTGAGGATTTTAGGCATTGAAAACACTGCAGGAGGGCCAAGCACTAGGACACGAGAGAGGAGGACGCCCCCCTTGTAGGGCGCGCCCCCTATCTCGTGGGCCCCTGGTGGCTCCCCTCCACTTATGCCAGCACCCACACACTTCATCTTCTACCCAAAAAAATCCCCATTCAGCTCAAGCCCGAGTTCTAGCTCGTTTTGCTGTGATTTTCGATCTCTTAGCTCAAAGCTCCATTCGCAAAACTGCTTTGGGAGATTGTTGCTTGGTATGTGACTCCTCCATTGGTCGAAATAGTTTTTTTCTAGTGCTTTATTCATTGCAAATTTGTGCTGCATAGGTGACCATGTTCTTGACCTTGCATGTTAAATTTTTGAGGTCCCAAGCAATTCCAATGCATGATATAGGCTCTAGGCACTTATAGGAGTAGTTGCTATCAATCTTGTTTAGTTTTATTCACTTTTATTTTGAAGTTACTAAAATTTCAGAAATTTTCAGAAAAAGAAATATGCTTAGAAGAATGTACCAAGGTGGTTCCTCGGCAAAGAAAGGGCCAAGAATTGCTATACGTGAACAAGATGTTAATTTGCCAAGGGACGCAAATGTACGGGCTTGCGAGTGGCCATCCGATGATTTCATGGTTGAAGCAGGCTTCAAGGGGGGAATTTGATGCGTATGTGCGTAATGCTGAGCTTGAGGACTTCTTACAAGATAAGTGTCTTCAATATTATCAATTGACTGATTCCTTTGTGCGGAGGTTCGAATATATTTCTTCGCGTAATTCTCCTAGTGTTATGTTTGATATATATGATACATCTTATACCATGGATTTAGAGGATTTCACAACTTCTTGCAAACTCCCGCAATGGGGTAATATTAATGATTCTCCCAAATCTGAAGTTAGAGATTTTCTTGCTAGTATTACTGTGGGAGAATCTAGGGACGTAACACAAGCTACCATAGGGAGTATTCATTTTCCTGCTACACGTTACTTTGCTTTCTTTATTGGTAGATGCATTAACGGTAAGGACGAAGTATGTCACATGTGTGCCCCTGATCTTTGTGTCCTCAAGAGTGCCGTTTCAGGTTATAGAGGTTATAACTTGGGGGCATTAGTTGCACGTAGGTTGCATAGTAATAATAGAAGGGGAGATTTCTTTGGAGGAATTTATGCAACCCATGTGGCTAATTTTCTTAATATAGCTCCATGAGAGGGGGATGTGATTGTACCTCCTGTTTATTTGGATAAAGAAGCTATGTTTGATCATCATTTTCTTGAGAGGAATGAACAATTCCTCCATTATCGACTAACCTATAACAGACGCAATGCCGTTCCTGTTACTCTCCCTGCTCCCTACCTTTTTGATTATCAGACAAAAGGAAGATATGTTGTCACCAGGGAAGAAGCCACTGAATACGAGAGGGGAATGGAGGTCGATCGCCAACACGCTGCTGCTCAGGAGGCGGTTGCCTCTTCATCTCAGTACTACCCCAGTTTCACTTATGCATATCAGCCAGGCGGTCACTGGTATTAAACCAACTTAGGCCAAAAGCCTAAGCTTGGGGGAGTACGTATTTCTCACCGACTTTACATTCATGTTCACACACTAGTCGTCGGTGCTCATACTCTTTCATTGTATTATCCATGTTGGTTTAAATTTCTTTTTCTAGCTTTCTTCTTGTGTGTTTGATAAACTTTAAGCAAAACTAAAAAAATTAGTTAGTTTAATTTCCTTGCTTGTAGTAGAAATTAAAATGAAAACCCAAAAAGATTTCTCATTCTTCTTTTACTTGTTGGGAGCTTTCCCGTGTAAATAGTTTTCTTTTCTTTTCTTTCTTTTGAGGGTTGAGAAGACCTTATTGAAAATGCTTAGTGGCTCTTATATGCATGATTGTTTATTTAATTTAGAGCCCATATTAATTGTCTTCTCTTGAGTTGAATGCTTGCAGATTCCAGCTTAGTCCAATGCACGTGCACTCTTATTATTATACACATTGTTTGGTCGTGCAAGTGAAAGGCAATAATGATGATATATGATGGACTTATTGGGATGAGAAAAGCTAGTATGAACTCAACCTCTCTTATTTTTGTAAATATGATGAGTTCATCGTTCCTAAGTTAGCTATTATGAAGTAAACATATTTGCAATGACATTTAGAGATTATAGTTGCTTGTGCCATGCTTGATTAGCTATGAGTTATAATGGTTTACCTTGCATGCCAACATGCTATTAGAATGATTATGATGTGGTATGATGGGATGGTATCCTCCTTTGAATGTATTAAGTGACTCGACTTGGAACATGTTCACGCATGTAGTTGAATCAAATCAACATAGCCTTCATGATATTTATGTACATGGTAGATTATATCCTACTCACGCTTGTACTTGATGTGAATTAATTTTAATGCATGTTTACGACTGTTGTCACTCTCTCAGTTGGCCGCTTCCCAGTCTTTTGCTAGCCTTCACCTGTACTAAGCGGGAATACTGCTTGTGCATCCAAACTCCTTAAACCCCAAAGTTGTTCCATATGAGTCCACTATACCTTCCTATATGCGGTATTTACCTGCTGTTCCAAGTAATTTTGTATGTGCCAAACTCCAAACCTTCAAATGAAATTCTGTTTTGTATGCTCGAGCAGCTCATGTTTCAACTAGGGCTGCCTATATCTTCCATGCTAGGTGGGTTATTCTCAAGAGGAGTGGACTCCGCTCCTCATTCACGAGAAAGGGCCGGTAACCGGGATGCCCAGTCCCATGATCCAAAACGATCAAAGCAAATCAAAATAATTAAACAAAACTCCCCCAGGGCTGTTGTATGTTGGAGGCACTCATTGTTTCGAGCAAGCCATGGATTGATGCTTGTTGGTGGTTGGGGGAGTATAAACCTTTACCATTCTGTTTGGGAACTGCCTATAATGCATGTAGTATGGAAGATACAACCATCTCATATTTGTTGCGTTGACAACAAAAGTATGCCGCTCAAAACGTTATTCAATCTCTATTTTAAAATCGAGCTCTGGCACCTCTACAAATCCCTGCTTCCCTCTGCGAAGGGCCTATCTGTTTACTTTTATGTTGAGTCATCATCCTTATTATTAAAAGCACCCGCTGGAGAGAACAATGTCATTTGCATTCATTATTATTGGTTTATATTGGGTATGACTTGACTGGATCTCTTTTACCATGAATTACAATGTTTAGCCAGTCCTTGATCTTTAAAGGTGCTTTGCATATATGTTTTGCGGTCTCAGAAAGGGCTAGCGAGATACCATTTTGTTATACCATGTTATGATTATTTTGAGAAAGTGTTGTCATCCGAGTTTTATTATTATGGCTCGCTAGCTGATTATGCTATTGATATGAGTAATTGTGAGACCTATGTGTTATTGTGAGTATGGTTAGTTCATAATATTTGCTGAAACTTGAATGCTGGCTTTTCATGTTACAACAACAAGAGCAACGGAGTTTGTAAAAGTTTTTCTTTATCACTTTTAGTTTATCAACTGAATTGCTTGAGGACAAGCAAAGGTTTAAGCTTGGGGGAGTTGATACGTCTCCAACGTATCTACTTTTCCAAACACTTTTGCCCTTGTTTTGGACTCTAACTTGGATGATTTGAATGAAACTAACCCGGACTGACGCTGTTTTCAGCAGAACTGCCATGATTTTGTTTTATGTGCAGAAAAGAAAAGTTCTCGGAATGTCCTGGAAATCCACGGAGGCACTTTTTAGAATTAATAAGATTTTTTGGCGAAATAATCAAGGCCAGGGGGCCCATGGGCTGTCCACGAGACAGGGGGCGCCCCCCCTATCTCGTGGCCCCCTGGACCTCCTCCGACCTCAACTCCAACTCCATATATACCGTCTTGGGGAGAAAAAAATCAAAGAGAAAGTTTCATCGCGTTTCACGACACGGAGCCGCCGCCAAGCCCTAATCTCTCTCGGGAGGGCTGATCTGGAGTCCGTTCGGGGCTCCGAAGAGGGGGATTCATCGCCGTCGTCATCATCAACCATCCTCCATCACCAATTTCATGATGCTCACCACCGTGCGTGAGTAATTCCATCGTAGGCTTGCTGGACGGTGATGGGTTGGATGAGATTTACCATGTAATCAAGTTAGTTTTGTTAGGGTTTGATCCCTAGTATCCATTATGTTCTGAGATTGATGTTGCTATGACTTTGCTATGCTTAATGCTTGTCACTAGGGCCCGAGTGCCATGATTTCAGATCTGAACCTATTATGTTTTCATGAATATATGTGTGTTCTTGATCCTATCTTGCAAGTCTATAGTCGCCTATTATGTGTTATGATCCGACAATCCCGAAGTGACAATAATCGGGATACTTCTCGGTGATGACCGTAGTTTGAGGAGTTCATGTATTCACTATGTGCTAATGCTTTGTTCCGGTTCTCTATTAAAAGGAGGCCTTAATATCCCTTAGTTTCTGTAAGGACCCCGCTGAACACGGGAGGGTAGGACAAAAGATGTCATGCAAGTTCTTTTCCATAAGCACGTATGACTATTTACGGAATACATGCCTACATTATATTAATGAATTGGAGCTAGTTCTATATCACCCTATGTTATAACTATTGCATGAGGAATCGCATCCGGCATAATTATCCATCATCGATCCATTGCCTACGAGCTTTTCATATATTGTTCTTCGCTTATTTACTCTTTCGTTGCTACTGTTACAACTACTACAAAACCCAAAATCATCTATCTTTACTTTTGCTACCGTTACCTTTATTATCATACCACTTTTACTACTAAACACTTTTCTGCAGATACTAAGTTATCCAGGTGTGGTTGAATTGTGATACGTCCATTTTGCATCATGCTTTTATATCAATATTTATTGCATTATGGGATGTTGTTTCATGTTATGTCACAATATTTATGGCTATTCTCTCTTATTTTACAAGGTTTACATGAAGAGGGAGAATGCCAGCAGCTGGAATTCTGGGCTGGAAAAGGAGCTAATATTGGAGACCTATTCTGCGCAACTCCAAAAGTCTTGAATACTCCACGGAATATCTTAAAATAAATAAAGAAAAATCATCGCCAAAGATGAAGGACAGGGGGCCCACACCCTGCTCACGAGGGTGGGGGGCACCCCCCCTGGGGCGCGCCCCCTAACTCGTGGGCCCCCTGGTGGCTCTCCGACGCCCATCTTCTCCTATATGAAGTCTTTCCATGAGAAAAAAAATAGAAGGTAACCTTTCGGGACGAGACTCCGCCGCCACGAGGCGGAACCAATCTAGGGCTCCGGCAGAGCTGTTCTGCTGGGGACAATTCCCTCCATGAGGGGGAAATCATCACCATCGTCATCACCAACTCTCCTCTCATCGGGAGAGGGGAATCTCCATCAACATCTTCACCAGCACCATCTCATCTCCAAACCCTAGTTCATCTCTTGTATCCAATTCTTGTCTCCAAGTTCGGGATTGGTGCTAGTAGGTTGCTAGTAGTGTTGATTACTCCTTGTAGTTGATGCTAGTTGGTTTATTTGGTGGAAGATCATATGTTCAGATCCTTTATGCATATTATTACCCCTCTGATTATGAACATGAATATGCTTTGTGAGTAGTTATGTTTGTTCCTGAGGACAAGGGAGAAGTCTTGCTATTAGTAGTCATGTGAATTTGGTAGTCGTTTGATATTTTGATGAGATGTATGTTGTCTAACCTCTAGTGGTGTTATGTGAACATCGACTACATAACACTTCACCATTATTTGGGCGTAGAGGAAGGTATTGGGAAGTAATAAGTAGATGATGGGTTGCTAGAGTGACATAAGCTTAAAACCTAGTTTATGTGTTGCTTCGTAAGGGGCTGATTTGGATCCATATGTTTCATGCTATGGTTAGGTTTACCTTAATACTTTTGTTGTAGTTGCGGATGCTTGCAATAGAGGTTAATCATAAGTGGGATGCTTGTTCAAGTAAGAACAGCACCCAAGCACCAGTCCACCCACATATCAAATTATCAATGTACAGAACGCGAATCATATGAGCGTGATGAAAACTAGCTTGACGATATTCCCATGTGTCCTTGGGAGCGCTTTTCCTATTATAACAGTTTGTCCAGGCTTGTCCTTTGCTACAAAAAGGATTGGGCCACCTTGCTGCACTTTATTTACTTTTGTTACTTGTTGCTCATTACAATTTATCTTATCACAAAACTATCTGTTACCACTTATTTCAGTACTTGCAGAGAATACCTTGCTGAAAACCGCTTATCATTTCCTTCTGCTCCTCGTTGGGTTCGACACTCTTACTTATTTAAAGGACTACGATAGATCCCCTATACTTGTGGGTCATCAAGACTCTTTTCTGGCGCCGTTGCCGGGGTGTGAAGCGCCTTTGGTAGGTGGAATTTGGTAAGGAAAAATTTATTTAGTGTGCTGAAATTTTCCGTCACTTGTTACTATGGAAAGTAATACTCTGAGGGGCTTGTTCGGGGTATCTTCACCCCGTCCAGTAGAGCAAAGAGTTTCTCCTCAACCTACTCAACCTACTGAACCTATTGAAAATGAAACTCCTTTTGAAATTCCTTCGGGTATGATGGAAAAACTGCTAGCTAACACTTTTACAGGAGATGGAACAAAGCATCCTGATGAACATCTACGCTATGTGGATGAAGTTTGTGGACTATTTAAGCTTGCAGGTATACCCGATGATGTTGTTAAGAAGAAGGCCTTCCCTTTATCTTTGAAGGGAGATGCATTGACATGGTATAGGCTATGTGATGATATGAGATCATGGAACTATAAAAGATTGAAATTGGAATTTCTTCAAAAGTATTACCCTATGCATCTTGTTCATCGTGATCGCAATTATATATATAATTTTTGGCCTCGCAAAGGAGAAAGCATCGCTCAAGCTTGGGGGAGGCTTAAATCAATGTTATATTCATGCCCCAATCATGAGCTCTCAAGAGAAGTAATTATGCAAAGTTTTTATGCTTGGCTTTCTGATAACAACCGCACCATGCTCGATACTTCTTGTGCTGGCTCTTTTATGATGAAGACTATTGAATTTAGATGGAATTTATTGGATAGAGTTAAACGCAACTCTGAAGATTAGGACCTCGATGAAGGTAAGGAGTCAGGTATGACACCTAAGTTTGATTGTGTTAAATCTTTTATGGATACCGATATTTTCTGTAAGTTTAGCACTAAATATGGACTTGACTCTGAGATAGTAGCTTCTTTCTGTGAATCTTTTGCTACTTATGTTGATCTCCCCAAGCAGAAGTGGTTTAAATATCATCCTCCCATAGAAGTAAAAGTAGCTTCACCTATTAAAGTTGAAGAAAAGACTGTCACTTATAATGATCCTATTGTTCCCACTTCTTATGTTGAGAAACCACCTTTCCCTGTTAGAATGAAGGATCATGCCAAAGCCTTAACTGTTGTTCATAAAAGCAATATTATAACATATACACCTCCTGAGCAAGTCAAAGTAGAACCCAATATTGCTATTGTTAAAGATCTCTTGTCTGATAATATTGATGGGCATGTTATTCAATTCCGTGGTGAAACTGCTAGAATTGCTAAACCTTGTGCTAGAGATAAACATAGACCTGTGGTAGGCGTGCCCGTTATTTCTGTTAAAATAGGAGATCATTGTTATCATGGCTTATGTGATATGGGTGCTAGTGCTAGTGTTATACCTATTACCTTGTATGAAGAAATTATGCATGATATTGCACCTGCTGAGTTAGAAGATATTGATGTTACAATTAAACTTGCCAATAGAGATACTATATCTGCAATGGGAATTGTTAGAGATGTTGAAGTCTTGTGTGGAAAAACCAAATATCCCGCTGATTTTCTTGTTCTTGGTTCTCCACAAGATAGATTTTGTCCCATTATATTTGGTAGACCCTTCTTGAATACTGTTAATGCTAAGATTGACTGCGAAAAGAATGTTGTTACTATTGGCTTGGATGATATGGTTCATGAGTTTAATTTCTCTAAATTTAGTAAACAACATCATGAGGAAGAATTGCCCAGTAAAGATGAAATTATTGGTCTTGCTTCTATTGTCGTACCTCCTAGTGATCCTTTAGAACACTATTTGCTAGACCATGAAAATGATATGTTCATGAATGAAAGAAGGGAAATAGATGAAGTATTCTTTAAACAGGAACCTATTCTGCAACACAATTTGCCTGTTGAAATCCTAGGGGATCCTCCTCCACCCAAGGGTGATCCCATGTTTGAGCTTAAACCGTTGCCTGATAATCTTAAATATGCTTATCTCGATGAAAAGAAAATATATCATGTCATTATTAGTGCTAACCTTTCAGAGCATGAAGAAGAAAGACTATTGAAAACTCTAAAGAAGCACCGTGCCGCTATTGGATATACTCTGGATGATCTTAAAGGCATCAGTCCCACTCCATGTCAACATAAAATAAATTTGGAAGCGGATGCTAAACCAGTTCGTGATCCTCAAGGACGCTTGAATCCTATAATGAAAGAAGTGGTAAGAAAAGAAATACTCAAGCTTCTGGAGGCAGGTATAATTTATCCCGTTGCTGATAGCCAGTGGGTAAGTCTTGTCCATTGTGTCCCTAAGAAGGGAGGTATTACTGTTGTCCCTAATGATAAAGATGAATTGATTCTGCAAAGAATTATCACAGGTTATAGGATGGTAATTGATTTCCGCAAATTAAATAAGGCTACTAAGAAAGATCATTATCCCTTACCTTTTATTGATCAAATGCTAGAAAGATTACACAAACATACACATTGTTGCTTACTAGATGGTTATTCTGGTTTCTCTCAAATACCTGTGTCGGCTAAAGATCAATCAAAGACTACTTTTACATGCCCTTTTGGTACTTTTGCTTATAGACGTATGCCTTTTGGTTTATGTAATGCACCTGCTACCTTTCGAAGATGCATGATGGCTATATTCTCTGACTTTTGTGAAAAGATTTGTGAGGTTTTCATGGACGACTTTTCCGTCTATGGTTCCTCTTTTGATGATTGCTTGAGCAATCTTGATCGAGTTTTGCAGAGATGTGAAGAAACTAATCTTGTCTTGAATTGGGAAAAGTGCCACTTTATGGTTAATGAAGGTATTGTCTTGGGGCACAAAGTTTCTGAAAGAGGTATTGAAGTTGATAAAGCCAAGGTTGATGCTATTGAAAAGATGCCATGTCCCAAGGACATCAAAGGTATAAGAAGTTTCCTTGGTCACGCCGGATTTTATAGGAGGTTCATTAAGGGCTTCTCAAAAATTTCTCGGCCTCTGACTAATTTACTACAAAAAGATGTACCATTTGTCTTTGATGATGATTGTGTAGAAGCATTTGAAATACTTAAGAAAGCATTAGTCTCTGCACCTGTTGTTCAGCCACCTGATTGGAATTTACCCTTTGAAATTATGTGTGATGCTAGTGATTATGCTGTAGGTGTTGTTCTAGGACAAAGAGTTGATAAGAAATTAAATCTTATCCATTATGCTAGTAAGACTCTAGACAATGCTCAAAGAAATTATGCTACTACGAAAAAGGAACTTTTAGCAGTTGTATTCGCTTGTGATAAATTCAGACCCTACATTGTTGATTCTAAAGTAACTATTCACACTGATCATGCTGCTATTAAATATCTTGTGGAAAATAAAGATGCAAAACCTAGACTTATTAGATGGGTTCTCTTGCTGCAGATTTGCATATTGTTGATAGAAAAGGAGCTGAGAACCCCGTTGCAGACAACTTATCTAGGTTAGAGAATGTTCTTGATGACCCACTACCTATTGATGATATCTTTCCTGATGAACAATTAAATGTCATAAGCACATCTCGTAGCACTCCTTGGTATGCTGATTATGCTAATTATATTTTTGCTAAATTTATACCACCTAGGTTCACTTACCAACAAAAGAAAAAGTTTTTCTATGACTTGCGACATTACTTTTGGGATGACCCACATCTTTATAAAGGAGTAGATGGTGTTATTAGACGTTGTGTACCTGAGCATGAACATGAACAGATCCTACGCAAGTGTCACTCCGAGGCTTATAGAGAACA
Source organism: Triticum dicoccoides (assembly GCF_002162155.2). Taxonomy (NCBI): domain Eukaryota; kingdom Viridiplantae; phylum Streptophyta; class Magnoliopsida; order Poales; family Poaceae; genus Triticum; species Triticum dicoccoides. Next base: position 106,107,958 of record NC_041381.1, on the reverse strand, counting down.
CCACGCTGGAGATAGAACTGCACATAAGGTATTGCAATCTGGTTTTTATTGGCCTACTCTCTTCAAGGATGCCCGTAAGTTTGTTTTGTCTTGCGATGAATGTCAAAGAATTGGTAATATTAGTAGACATCAAGAAATGCCTATGAATTATTACCTTGTTATTGCACCATTTGATGTTTGGGGCTTTGATTATATGGGACCTTTTCCTGCCTCTAATGGATATACACATATTTTAGTTGCTGTTGATTACGTTACTAAGTGGGTAGAAGATATTACAACTAGTAGTGCTGATCATAACACTTCTATTAAAATGCTTAAGGAAGTTATTTTCCCGAGGTTGGAGTCCCTAGATATTTAATGACTGATGGTGGTTCACATTTTATTCATGGTGCTTTCCGTAAGATGCTTGCTAAATATGATGTTAATCATAGAATTGCATCTCCATATCACCCACGGTCTAGTGGTCAAGTAGAATTGAGCAATAGAGAGCTCAAATTAATTTTGCAAAAGACTGTTAATAGGTCTAGAAAGAATTGGTCCAAGAAATTGGGTGACGCATTATGGGCCTATAGAACTGCATATAAGAATCCTATGGGTATGTCTCCGTATAAGATGGTTTATGGAAAAGCATGTCACTTACCTCTCGAACTAGAACATAAGGCATATTGGGCTATTAAAGAGCTCAACTATGATTTCAAACTTGCCGGTGAGAAGAGGTTATTTGATATTAGCTCACTTGATGAATGGAGAACCCAAGCTTATGAAAATGCCAAGTTGTTTAAAGAAAAAGTTAAAAGATGGCATGACAAAAGGATACAAAAGCGTGAGTTTAATGTAGGTGATTATGTATTGCTATACAACTCTCGTTTAAGATTTTTTGCAGGAAAACTTCTCTCCAAATGGGAAGGTCCCTACGTTATCGAGGAAGTCTATCGTTCCATTGCCATAAAAATCAACAACTTTGTAGGCACAAATCCGAAGGTGGTAAACGGTCAAAGGATCAAACACTATATCTCAAGTAATCCTATAAATATTGAAACCAATATTATTGAAACCGTAACCCCAGAGGAATACATAAGGGACACCTTCCAGACCGTTCCAGACTCCAAAAAGGAATAGGTACGTGGTACGGTAAGTAAACCGACTCCAAAACAATTTTTAAGGCAATATTTCTCCATTTTGGAATATTTAGAAAAATAGAAAAATAAGTCCGGGAAGGACACGAGCCCTTCACGAGGGTGGAGGGCGCGCCCCCCTACCTCATGAGCACCACGTGTGCTCTCCGGACTCCGTTTTCTTGCACGATACATATTTTGGTCGGTAAAAATTCATTATATATACTCCTGAAGGTTTTGACTCCCGTATCACGCAAATATCCTCTGTTTTCGTTTCGAGCTGTTCCTGTGCAGATATGGAACAAGATGTCGTCCCAAGATTCGGAGGGAGAGAGCTACATGGCTGATTATATTGCAAACCCAAAATTATATGGGGATGTGGAACACTATGGCTGGACCACGGAGGAAGAAGAAGACTATGATCCAAAGAGGAAGGAGGAAACAACCTCCGATGAAGAGGACGGTCCACTACCTCAACCTGGTGATATGCATGTGGAGTTCAAGAAGTCAAGCCTCCCTAAGGTCCAATATATCCCACCTTGTTTTTTGCAGGACAGCAAGGCAGCACTATGCAAAAAGGTAATGAAACTTGAGCTCGAGAATGAGGATCTGAGGGAGGAAAATTTTAGCCTCAGACGCAAGCTAGAGAAGAAAAATGCAACAACTTCATCATCAACAACTCCTACTTCAGCACTCCCGAAGACATAATCACGTGGGTATGGGCACTCCCTTGGCAACTGCCAAGCTTGGGGGAGGTGCCCTGGTATCGTATCACCATCACAACTCCTATCTTTACCGTTTTTCTTAGTTCGATCCTTTTAGTAGTATCTTGATTTAGTAGAATAAAGTTATGGCATGATCTAGTTTTGAGTTTTGCTTTATGATCCTTCTTTGTAATCGAGTCCATGAGCTATATAATAAAGATTAGTGTTGAGTCAAGGGCTTGATTATTTTGCCATGATCTTGGGTGAATAGAAGAAAAAGAATAAAAAGAATCAAAGAGTTCATATTGATCTTATTGAAAGTAATGATTTCACATAGAAAGAGTATGATGATTAAAGGTTGTTGCGAGTTGGCAAATATAGCTTTGGTCATCGTTGCAATTAATACAAAGTAATAAGGAAAGAGAGGTTTCACATATAAATATATTATCATTGACATATTTTATGATTGGGAGCACTCATTAAAATATGACATGCTAAAGAGTTGAGGTTGGACAAGGAAGACAACATAATGAGTTATGTTTTCTTATATCTGAGATAAAGTATGTTGTCATGGATCCTCTAATGTGTTGAGCTTTCCTTTCCCCCTCATGCTAGCCAAATTCTCAACACCAAGTAGAGATACTACTTGTGCTTCCAAACACCCTTAAACCAGTTTTGCCATGAGAGTCCACCATATCTACCTATGGATTGAGTAAGATCCTTCAAGTAAGTTGTCATCGTTGCAAGCAATAAAAATTGCTCTCTAAATATGCATGACTTATTAGTGCAGAGAAAATAAGCTTTGTACGAACTTGTTGTGGACGTAATAAAAGCGACGGACTGCATAATAAAGGTCCACATACAAGGGGCAATACAAAGTGACGTTCTTTTGCATTAAGATTTTGTGCATCAACCCTAAATGTGCGTGACAACCTCTGCTTCCCTCTGCGAAGGGCCTATCTTTTATTATTATCCTCTACCTTATGCAAGAGTCACGGTGATCTTCACCTTTCCTTTTTCATTTTATCCTTTGGCAAGCTCGGCATGTTGG